>NW_007729603.1:136329-160085 GCF_000696425.1 Galeopterus variegatus
AAAAAAAAAAAAAAAAAAAAAAAAAAAAAAAAAAAAAAGAATAGAAGAAAGAGCACTGCCCTCTCTGTCCAGGTCAGTGCTGGCTCATGAGGACCTGAAGAATCCTCTCTCTCCCCTAGGCCATGCAGATATATTTGTGTTACAGTTTCATTTGTTGAAATGGATGGCAGAGCTATACAATCTACCACTAACTACCACTCTGCATGGTATATCTTAGAATGCAAATCATTTAAAAAATACTTTAAAGATATGAGTAATATTTTTATTACAATATATCAGAAAATAGAGAAAAAACAAGCCAATTATTTTACAATTAATTTTCTCCTTTTTATATATTTTCTTCCTTCCTCCTTTTTCCTTTATGCATGTTTTTCATACAACTGTAGTTACAATGCAAATACAATTTGTATCCTGCTTTCTTAAAATTATTCTGTTGCTATGGACTGAATTGTCTTCCTCTACCCCTCCAAACACATAGGTTAAAACCTTAACACCCCCATGTAACTGTATTTGGAGATTGGGTCTTTAAGGAGGTGATTAAGGTTAAATGAGGTCATAAGGGTGGGGCCCTAATCCTAAAAGACTGCGGTCCTTAGAAGAAGAGGAAGAGATACCACAGATCTCTCTCTCTCCCTACTCAAGCTCAGAGGAAAGGCCATGTGAGGGTACAGTGAAGAAGTAGCCGTCTGCAAGCCAGAAAGAGAGGCCTCATGAGAAATGAGTCCTGAACTTAGACTTCCAACCTCCAGAGCTGTGAGAAAATAAACGCCCATTGTTTACTCTACCTTGTCTGTGGAATATTATTTTGGCAGACTGAGCAGACTAACACATCTATGCTGCTACATAGTCTTTGCAATCAGTATTTCAATGACTACAATATTGGCAATTATATCAGAATTTCTCAGGAAACTATTACATAGAACACTAGTCCTAGAGATGAGAACTTGCAATAAACAAACAAACAAATAAAATGTGTTCTGTCATCAAATAAGTTTGGGAATCACTGATCTAAGCAAAATTAAGAAGTCTTTATTTCTTTATGACATCCCCAAGCCTTTACTATATACTAATATTCATTCTCAGCCTTCAAGAAGCTGCACCACATGTGTGAGTAAAACATTTCTCTGAACTAGTATTCTGTGGAGCATGGTTCTAACATCTTTTCATTTTATACACATTTATTGAATTATTTTTCTATTTGGCATCTAAACTGCATTCATTAATACACTGTGAGGAAAGAATAAATGAATAAATTATCGTATTTTCTTTGCAGTGTAGATTTAGGTTCAGTTGCACTTGCAATAAGTAAGGAAGCCATACAGAACCTATCTAATGCTATTCATCCTCACTGAGCTTTCCAAGGTCATCATTTACTGCACTCCTGTTCCTTTCTTCTTACTATGCATAAGCTTAGGTTAGAGTCTGAATAAGGTGAGAAATAGATTCATTTTAAGACTTCAATGAAGTAGTTATAATGCTGTAACAGTTTACTTTAGATATGATGTTTGGGGATTGTAAGTGAGAAAAATATGGATGTCACACTACATGGAGAAAAATAGTCTAGAGCTGCTGACTAATCCAGTCTGTGAATATGTTTGTGTGTGTATTTTTTTTTTTTTTTGAGAATGTATATATGTTTGGGAGTGAATAATAAGGGCTGGGGGAAAGTTGTTGTGGCATCTACAGGGATGGTTATAGTGTTGCAGGCTTTTATTCTTCTCCCTTAGCCTTCTGTTAGGTGACGGGGACTTAATAGCATCGTACATGTGAAACTTAGAGGACACTTAGACCTCAATAAGCCTTGAATAATCAATATTGCACAAGGTGTTCTGGTTTCTGGTTTTTACCTCTCCAGTTTCTAGAATTTTGCCAGGAGGTAAATCAGAAATCTATATGTGTAACTATATCTGCATCTATATTTTATTTGCATCTATATCTAGTCTTTTCATTTGGGGAATTTTAAAGGAAGCAATGTGATTAGTTCAGATGACTCAAGCCACACTACGGAATTAGAACTATAAATATATATATATATATATTTTTAAAAGATGACCGGTAAGGGGATCTTAACCCTTGACTTGGTGTTGTCAGCACCACGCTCAGCCAGTGAGTGAACCGGCCATCCCTATATGGGATCCGAACCCGAGGCCTTGGTGTTATCAGCACCGCACTCTCCCGAGTGAGCCATGGGTCGGCCCTCTAGAACTATAAATATTTTGATATACAGTTAACTTGAGCATCAAAATATATATCAACAATGAACAAAATGGAGTCCTATTCCTTTTCATTTAGAAAACTCTTAATCATAAATGGCTAAGAAAATAGTTTCTGTTTTAGTTCTATCCAATGTCTTCTTCATGCATTGTCAAGATTTTCATAATTTTATTTAATGTGAGGAAAAGGATCACTACACACAATCGTTTCATTTTCACTACCAAGTCTTTCCGATGGACTCCTTCAAAAATACACTGCACTCACCTGCGTTACTTGCTTATTACTGCAGGAGTGTGTCCTTCCCATTTCTCTCTGACGTGCTCTACGATGAGTGTTCTGTGATCTGCACTGAGTGTCTGTGCTTTGCATCCGTGCATGTATTTGTGTTCTTGTCCACTCCTTTCATTCACAGCACTTGATAAAAAGAATAGCTTCTTGATGGGGATTCAAGCTGGGGACAAATATTAATCATATGTTTCCTGGACATATTGTATCATGCCTGCTCACCAAAACCCCATTCTAAAGAATGCTGCCGCATCCATACATTTTTTCTCCTGTTCCCTCACCCCCTCTCACCATAGCTGATGAAGAGCATGACCTAAGGCAGAGAGCTGGGAAGCAAAGCCTGGTGTTTTGCACAGGCAGAGAAATAATGTGTCCTAAAAGCAAAAGGCATGGGTTATTTACTGGATGCGTTTCTGCAAAGAGCTACCATGTAATGGTAAAAAGGAGGATGTTCACCTGGCTTGCAGTCTCCATACAGTGGAATTTTGACTGCAATCTCTGTTAGGTCCATTGCTTCCTTATGAGTATTTTATATTGTTTGCTAATAATGCCTTTAACAATACCTGAATATTTTTTTAACTTATTGCTTTATGATAACATCATAAAAGGGTTTATTGAGATTGAACTCCACTAAATACATAGTTAACTTAGCATAAAGAGGTATAGATACAACCATAAATAATGTGATGTGGTTCTATTATTAACACCAATCTTCTGCATGAGAATGAATGAATGAACTCAAGTTTATGGTCTTGTATGGATCCTCTTTTCTCTTCCTTTGATTCTATAGCATTCGCTTTTTCTTTTCTAGAGCTCACAATGTTCTGGGTTCCATGCAGGTCTGCCTGGGGGATGTTTGTTGCTTTGAATTAGGATTTTTATTCAAATTGCTCTTGATATGCAGTTACTCAAATTTCTGGCTTTAAGTACAGAGATCAGTTAAACTGCAGCTTTGAAATCAGGCAATCGAGGTTTGAATTTTGGGCTCTGTCATATACACACTCTGTGACCTTGGACATGCTTCTAAACCTCTGCAAACTGCAGTCTCCTGATTTCTGAAATGGACCTAAGAATAGTATCAAACTTGTAGAATGATAAAGAGAGTTAAATGAGACAGCACTGTGCTTACATCCAACGTGGTCTCAATGAATGCCAGCTCTTAGTAGTGGTAATACCCACAGCTCTACTTCTATTCATTGCCTTTTCTGTGAGGCAAACACACTGCTCTGTGCAATGCTGGGCTCAAAGTTGTTCATTTCTTCTCTGGTCTCTGTCACACGCCGGCTGTAGCTGCTTATGACCCAGGAGAGGCTTCTCTCTCTATTGCTTTGCATTCTGTAGTATTGCAGCAGGAGAATCTTACTGTGGTTCCTACTTTTGGTAGAAAGAAGACATTTTCTGGGCTAAGTAAGAGATGGAAAAGACCCCGTTTTCCTTCACCTCTCCTCACACCCACACACTTTGCAGTACATTGATGGTGGTTTCTTTCCTGTGTAGCACCATCACAAGCTCCTACTGGGATAGAGTGGCCTGAGGGATTTAGTTTACTTGGTTGCTTCATGGGACATTCAGGCTACATTTTCACTGCCACAACTATTCATTTTTAAATACAAGTCAACACTTTCCTCCATTGAATTAACTGACGTTTACCTACTTACTGAACAGTTTTTGCAACTAGTTGTATCCAGGCAAAATTATGGAGATGGTGAAACTTGGATTCATCCTTTCCTAGGTTCTTTTAGTTTTCCTATCTTTTTCTGCATCTTTCCCCCACAGGTTCCAATATCTTTGCATCATTAAAATCATACATTTACTTTGGCAAGTATCTTTGAGTTCATCGAAGCCCCTCAAGATGTGTCATATTCTGACCAAGGAGAAACGCTGAGCTGAAGTTCCATTTATGCTGAAGAGTTAACATGTTTATCTTCTTCCTTTCTGGGAAAAATTTCTACAAGAAACAAAAGGAAATGGTAATGCTGAAGTTAAACAAGGAAGGAAAGAAACAGGCATCTAGTGAGTGTCTCTTGTGTGGTAAGCAAATGCTATGTATGGCTACCTGCCTGGTTTCTTTATGTAGCCCCTCTCAGAGAGGAGTGGGATTTGACTATTTTATAGGCGATACACGGTAGACTCGGAGAGATGAAGGGACTTTTCCCAGGCAGCCCAGCTCGTCAGGAGTAGAGCTAAGATTTTAGACACAAGCTCGCCTTTTTAGAGAGATTTGGTTGCATCTCACGTCCTCCCAGCAGGGCAGGTGATGAGGTCCTTGCAATGGTGCTGGAGGCTTCAGGGGCATTGATTCACAAACACTACCTTGGTGTGAAGTCCTATTTTCTGATGGCAGTTGTGGGAGGTGAGGTTGGAAAGGGTTAACAGATGGTTTGCAGTTCCTTCAAGAACCCTGCTGACTTTTGTACAGTAAAATAATAAAGTTCCAATTTGAGAACAAATTTGCTACTGTGACACTAATACAGCCCGAGGCTCTTAGAGGATTAGATGAGAACAAAGCTTTCTGAGCCATCAGCGGTGGCACTGGAGGGTGATTCAGCACTGCAGTGGCTGGATGGCTGTTAATTGGAACTGGAGAGACAGAGGCTGGTTTGGTAGATCAGGTTTAAATGGGTGGATTGTTTGATGGAGACTTTTTCTGTTCTCTTTTGGTTTTGGTTCAGTGCTTATAGCCAGACTGTCCTGCTTCCAGCTGGAATTTGCTTGGAATGATTTTCTCTCTCTCTCTCTCTCATTTGTAGCTCCAGATTTCATACAAGCTTGAATAAGTGGGCAGCAATGGCAGTACAGCCAACTTTCATCCTTGACCCTGAATTCTCTGGAGCCCTTTTTTACTTTCAAGCCTATTTCTTTCTGCTGGCTTATTTCTTTCTGCTGTCAACCTTGTACTAGGCTCCTATCCTCCTAACCACAGAGCAGTCATTGATTGTAAATTTATCTTCAGTAAAGTTCAATTCAGCAAGTGTTTATCGGGTACCTGGTGAGATAAAAGGCACAGAGGATGCACTGCCTTTACTACTTGGATAAAGAACTTGATTGCCCAGAGCCTGAGCTTCCTTCTTTGTAAAATGGGAATTATGAAAATAATATTCATCAGGTAGGCTTGTCTTTAACTTGTGTATTGAAGAGGCTTCTATGAAATCAAGTAGTAGAAACTCAGAAAAGCCAATATTCTCTCAATATTTATGAAACTCAAGAGCCACAACCACCATGAAGTTTTTGTTTGTTTGCTTGTTTGTTTTTATTTTTTTATTTCCCTCTGGCAGAGTCTCTTTCTCCATCAAGTTCCTTCTCATGAGATCTCTGTGTGGCCACCTCCTATACTTTGTATTGTGTAGACAGTGAACCCTGGAGCACAGGCTTTGGAGGCAGGCAGACCAAGCAGTGCAACCTTGGGGACTTCAGTGTGACCAGTGTGACTCCATATCCTCGAGACTCAATGTCTCTAGCTCTAAAATTCATACCTGTCTTGCAGGGTATTGGGAGCAATAGAAGTTATAATGCTTGTGTGCTGCTTTCCGCAGAGCCTTGCACACAGAAGGGGCCATAAGGCATGACTTTCTGTTTCCTCCACCCCCTTATTTTTATTCTCCTTATTGCCTTACTTTTACTAGGTCCAGAAAGAAGGGTTGGCAAAATCCTCCTTGAAAATGGTAGGGATTGATCAAGTTTTCTCAAGTTTCAAAAAAATTTAGCATAGCTAATATAGTTAGAATTTCCTATACTTTACAAAGTCAGATAGCTTTATATGTCTTCTAACAAACAACAGCTCTCTCTCCTCCTGATTTCCAGTCCCCAGATTAATTCTAGTAACTCTTTCTTATGATGGTTACCTCTTGCATATACCACTATTTTCTGATTTTTCCATTTTAGACAGACATCTATTGACTTTCTGCATGAAAGATATGAATTTATCTTGATTTCAACTCTTTCCCCATTCACCCCTTGTTTTAGTCTGTTTTGTGTTGCTGTAACAGAAATACCAGAGACAGGGTAATTTATAAAGAAAAGAGGTTTATTTGGCTTATGATTCTGGGACAGCTGCATCTGGCACCGGCCTCAGGCTGCTTCTACTCATGGTGGAAAGTGGCAGCAGCCAGTGGGTACAGCAGATCACATGGCAAGAGAAAGCAAGGAAGCAAGAGAGAAGGTGCCAGGGTCTTTTTAAGCAACAAGCTCTTGCGGGAACTAATAGAGTGAGAACTCACTCATTAATCCCCCCTCCCCCAGGGAGAGCATTAATCCATTCATGAGGGATCTGCCCCCATGACTCAATCAGTTTCCAACACTGCCACATTGGAGATCAAATTTCCACGAGTTTTGGAGGGGACAACACATCCAAACTCCATGACCCCTGTACAGTATTAGTTTCCTGTGGCTGCTGTAACAAATGATTGCAAACTTGGTGGCTTGAAACAACAGATGTTTATCCTCACACAATTCTGGAGGTCAGAATTCCAAAATCAGTATCATGGGGCTCAAAACAAGGTGTCAGCTGGGCTGGGCTCCTTCTGGAGGCTCTGGGGCAGAATCTGTGCCTTGTTTTTTTCTGCTTGTGGTAGTGCCAGCATTCCTTGGCAGTGGCCATATATGTCTGATGGCTGCTTGTCTTCATGATGTGCCATAACTTGTGTGTTTCTGTCTAATATCCCTGTGCTGCGTTTTCATAAGGATACATCACCTGATTATCCAGGATAATCTTCTTATCTCAAATCTTCTTATCTTAATTTAATTACATCTGCAAAGACCTTCTTGCCCTCCTTTTTAAAAACATTTCAAATAAGGTAATACTTCCAGGTTCCAAGGATTAGGACCTGATATCTTTGGGGGACATTATTCAGTCTTGACATCCTCTTCACTTATTACAGATTTATTGAATGTTTTTGTTTAACTAGTATTTAGTGTTGGCATTCTTATGATTTTTGTAAATATTGCTCTCAGCTGAACCATGTAGCATACTGTGATGGCATTTCCTATCTTGTGCAGCATGTGTTTTCTTTGAAATTTTTGATTTTTGATTAATTTTGTAGATACCCTTTACTAAATCAGCCTCAATATTTCTAATAGAATCATAAAACTCCTCTCAACATGGGTAAGTATGTCATGGGCTCTGTCACTCTCCCTTTGTCAAACTGGATACTCTGTTCCTGAAGGCCCCCTGCTCCTGCTCGGGCTGCTCTAGTCATCCTGACTTCTCTGCAGCATCATGCTGGCTTTCCTTCAGCCCTCAGCTGTGCTGCAGACCCTGTCTCCTGGAGCCCAGGTCTCCTGTCTTTGTGATTTCCCTTTTCTTTTTCTTGGTAGAGAAAATCATGCAGAGGCTTCCTGGGTATATGCAAGCTACCATTTGGAGATTCAAGATTGCACCAAACAAATTCCAGAATTGCTCCCCAGAATCACCTCTGGTCCTAAGGACTGTATCAGCCAGGGTTCAGTCAGAAAACAGAAAGCACATCACTTATTTTCAAGAGATCATTCATGTAAAGAGGGTTGAATGGGTGTTGAAGAACAGAAGAGGGGATACTGAGATGACACAAAGAGAGGAACTGCAGGAAGCAGCTCGCACGCCTGGGGCAACAATGAGGAAGACTCAGGAGAATTAGAACCCAGGAGTTTGCATGGGGAGTCTCTGGAGCTCAGACCCAGACCTCTGAGGAGGAGCTACTGCAGGCCAGTGCGGAGACCTCGAAGGGGTAGCATGAGGATGGTGCTGGAGTTCCAGAAAGATAAAATCCACAAAGTCTGGAGACTGAGCAACAGGGGAAGGGCTGTTGCAGAGGAGACGCTGCTATTTGGAACAGAAGGACACAGGAAGAGTGTGTCCTTGTTCCTTGTCCAGTCTGCCAGTCTCCCTCTATTCCACCTGTCAACAGACTGTACTCCCAAATCAGCAAGCAGAGGAGAAATGCAGCTGGCCGTTCCCACCTGTGGATGCACTGGGGCTGAGAGGTGATAGCTTAGTAAACGGCACAATCACATTCCAACTCTTGGTGTTGCTAGAAATTTTAGAATCTTCTCTGCATCTTTGGTGTTATGAAATTTCACTTGGGTACCTTGGGGTGGATTTTTCTTTCAGTCATTATATTGGGCATTTGGTGGGTCCTTTAGATCTGAAAACTCTATTCAGGATGAGGAAATTTTCTTGCATTTCCATTTTGGTAATTTTACTATCTCCATTTTCTTTGTTTCTCTTTTTAGTATTCCTACTATCTATCCCTTTTACCTCCTTGATTGATTGTCTAATTTTCTTATATTTTTGCATTGTATTTCTGTGAGAGTTTTTGAATGTTCTATTCTAGCCCTTTCAATTAAAAATTTTTTTTTCTGCTAGCATGTTTTTGAATTTCCAAGACCACTTTCTGACTCTTCTTTCTTAAATAGCACCCTATTCTTGTTTCATGGACCTTGATCATGTTCCATCCTTTCTTATATATCTCTTGTGATACATTAAATATATTTTAAATTTTTTTCCTCTCCTACATTTATCTTTTGTTGTCTGTCTTTTATGTTATAGGCTATCGAATCTCAGATATCCATAGGCCATCCAAGGACAAAGTACTCAAAAGCTGAATGGAACAGCTGCATGGGACAGGGCTCCTTGATCCCTTGATTTTACTGTAGGATGCTCAGGTAGGATCTGGATCATTTGCTGGGGGACCAAACGTCAATATCTACAGGTGTTTTTATGGTTTTTTTTTTGTTTTTGTTTTTTCTACTTGGGTCCATCATGCTCCTCAGGCAGAAGCTCTTTAGTTTCCAGCCTGGGGGCTGTAAATCTGGCTGGCACTTTTCTGAGTGTTAATAAGGGCAATGTGGAGCCCATTATTCATTATTCAGACATTTATCAAGTGCCCCTGGGTTCTGCGCAGTGTCTTTCTCCTGCTCATAGCTATTCCTAGTATTCGTGTTTGTAAAGCTTCCTTGTCTAACCTGTCCAGAGATTAATCTCCCATCTTTTGCCAAGGAAAGATATGGCAGCATTTTGGCTCTGCAGACTAGGGACAGGATCTGGCATTTACCTGATCCTTACACTGATTTCCAACCTGCTCTTCTCTTTTCTCCCCTCACCTTGACGCTGGCCTTCAGAGGTTCCCACTGCTACCCCCTGCTGGGTCTTTTGGAGCATCCTTTGACCCCAAGCAGGGAGACACAGAACTTATCTATTTCCAGCTGTTTGTATTACCCAGTCAGTCCTGAAAACCAGCAGGCAGAGCGACACCATGACACAGCTCTGTTATGACTGGCAAAAACTCTGCAGGAAGTCTACTCAATACTTGTCCTACTGCAGCCAGAAGCACGCCCGGGGGTCTCCTCCACTTTACACACTTGCTCAGGACCCCTGACCATGTCTGTGCTATCCACCAAGCCTTTCCCGCCTTACCTCAAGGACCCGTATGACCCTCACATCCCCCAGCAAGCCTTGCAGACCCTCTTGGTCCACACTCCACCTTTCTATCTAGTTCTCACCGTCCACGGTGCTGGGCCCTGTGCTTGCCTGGGACCTCTTCTCACCTTGCTGCCTGGTGTTAGCTATGTCTCTTTTCAGGTACTTTCCTCTTTGGCCCCATGGATGGTGGGCACTTTGAGGATGGTGGTATCTGAGTGGTATTTGTTCACATCCCCTGTTCTGTGCAAAGCGTCTTCACACTTACATGCACACTCCCGGTAATCTTCCCGTGAACTTAAGCCTTCAGGTATTTTACTATGAGTGCATAATCACTGATGGGGATATTATAATAATTATTTTATTGGTTATAAATATTCATGGGACACAGAGCTGACTGTCAGCACCTGTGCCCAAGATGTGGTGAGCAGATCAATACGATCAGCATGCCCACCTCAAACCACAATTATTCCCCATGTCCCCCACTCAGTCTCTCCCCAATGCCCCCCTCCCTAACATCGCATGTATTTAGTTCTTTGTACTTAATAAAGAACCTTCCCACACTTTGTCACTGACCTTTCACAACAACCTGAGAGGAGGATGTGCGGCACCTTTTTCCATAACTAAAAACACGGAGGCTCGGACAGGTGAGATGACACATAGGATTTGCAACCAGACCTTCCGAGAGTCAAATATTCTTTGTCGCACGCGATAGCTAACTCCCTCACAAAAAGAGGGATTCCAGAGCACTCTCTCTGACTCGCCTTGCAGAGGGAGAGCCTGGCCCTTGCAGTGGGGTGTGTGGATAAGGTGAGCTGGGATGGGACGAGGCGGGCTGAGCCCAGGTGTTGAGGCTCCCAGCTACTTAGATCCCACTTCCTCTCAGACGAATGTGGGATTGTTTGTCATAAAAATACAAGTGCAGTCATAAAACATGTCTTTGTGGGGGAAGACTGTTCCCAGGCCTAGGAATGTGCGTGTGTATATGTGAGACGAAGTAAGACAGGTGTCCCTCTCCCCTCCCCGCAGCCCCGAGGCCAGCATGGCCAGGTGTGATCTCATGCTAACCTACAACATGACGGGGGCCCTGAAAGGCTGGTGGCATCTGATACCCTCCATATCAGGCTTAGAACAGTTTTCCAAAAGACTTTGCATTCCCCGGGTCAAGAGCTCATTTTTTTTTCTTTCAAAAAAAATGTGTATTTCAGCAGAAATTTAATCCCTGGGGTTCCAACTCCTTCACACTTACATCAGTTAAAATGGCATTTCTGAAGAGACATGTGATCCTGCAGACGCCTCCGGAGACTCCGTTCAGCTTGGCATCTTTCTCGTCTCTTGACCTGAAGCAAGAAAAAGAGGAAGTCACGTTCTATTTTCAAAATGATCTTGACAAAGTCTCTCTCCAATGGCCCTAAATGGAATCTTTTTCTCTCATGGATTCTGTTGCCACACTGTCTGTTGCTCTGCAAGGTGGACGCAGCTGCCAGACCTCAGGCTGTGGCCTGGGGGCACGTCCTCGAGTCTAAGCTGCTCATTCCTTGAGAGAGCTGACTGGAGGGAGGCTGGGCGTTTGCATGAACACTGGACCAGTTTTGGTTCTGGGAAGACCCTAGAGGCTATCTTCCTTTTCATAGATGAGAAAACTGATGTGCGGAGAGAAAATGCCTTTCTAAGATCGCAGATCATTAACAGAGATTGCCATTTTTTGAAGACCTAAACTGACAGACGAAGTGCTAAATATTCTACATTTTTATTGTATTTACCTATTCAATAATTCATTAGTAGGTCATTTTTACCCTTCCCCCTACGCCAGCCTTTTACTATGGGGGAAATGAGGCTTACAAGGATTAGGTAACTTTCCTAAGATCGCGCATCTTCCGTGGCAGGATGGAGACCAGAGTCAAGCATCTGATGCACATGTTTGTGGTCTTGACCAAGTGTGCTGTACCACTCTTGGGGGTCATCGAGAGGAAGTCTGGGTAAGGACTTCCAAACTCCCAACACCTGTCCTATACATCTGTTGTGATTTAGACCTTAAGAATATTTATGTAATCACTAGACTTCAGTATGTCTATCTAGCTCCCCAAAATTTGAATCTATTTTTGCTTAACTTTGTTGTTTGTTCTGAATAAATTAATACTAGTAAATTAACACTAGGTGATATGGCTGATTTAGCTTTCAGCTCAGCTGTTCTTTCCACCCCAATTTTAGCCCCTCCACAGTTCTACCTCTTCATCTTCCATCTCTTGCTGGCACTCAGTTTTCAAGAAAGGATCTGATGTTAGAGATTGATAACTCTGTGAACTGAAGCCCATCAGGACCTCTCGTAGGGGTGTTATTTCTGATGATGGAATGGACAGGTTTTAAGGAAGAAGAACAAAAAGCAAAGAAAATTCATTTACTGGCGTGCAGTTTGTGTCAGACACAGTGCTAGATTCTATTATATAATTTGACTCATAAAACTCCCTCTCCCCACCCCCTTTTTACTGATAAGGAAACTGAAACTTAGAGAGCTTAAATAACTCGTCTCAAGTCATCCTGCAATGACTCTGTTTATAGGATTCTTTCCAATGTACCATCAACCAAAAGGAGAGGGTTTTGGGGGTGATAAGGTTGGTGGTAGGGGCTACCCTGTGTCCTTAAATCGATTGTGAGTGGCTGACCTCTACTGGAATGTATAGCACGTGAACACCAAAAGGAAGGAACAATCTTCCTAGCCTCAAGTGATCTTTGCTCACATTTTGGGGAGGAATCGGTTTCACATAGGTATGCTGAATGCCCACTGTGTGTGAAATCCTGGACCAAATGCTGAGACAATGCAATCGGTTGGCTTGTGTGAGTCCCACTAGGAATGATGCAGTGCTAGCATCCTACACCCAGCACGGTCTCTGCCTCCCCAGGGAGGTATTTCGAACTCGCAAAAGGATGACATTCTCTCCTAGAGGGACTGGAAGACTCGGGTCTAGCCAACGAGCAGACCTTCTCGAAGTATATTCTCCTCATATCGCATTCCATGCTTTAGAATATGTATTTCTTCATTCTGTACCATCATTTTTTTATCCCATTGTCCATTTTTTTTTAATGCAGCATTGACTCTTTAAACAGCCACACTCATTGAGAGACACATAAAATGGGTTTGAGACACAGAGAATGGACTCTTACTTACTTATCTGTCATTCTTATCAGTGGCCCTCTCTCCTGTCTCTGGTTACCTTTTTCACTTAGCTGGTCAACTGAGAATTAGATGAAGGATGGAAATAAATTGGCAGATTGCCTTTAGCCGCTAGACAAGGGTCCTTTCTTTCCATGGTTTAGTTTCACGAAAGGTTCTGCAGGCATTGGAAGTATTGTTACAAAGCAGCACGGTCTAAGACTGCAGCCCAAGAGGGTAAGTGAAGAGGTCAGTGTCCTTGGCTTCCTGCTGACAGTTTTGGATGTGAGGAACTCACTTATACCTCTTGTTATCCCCTTCCTGCACTTGGAAAAAGTATCTTTGAATTATCACAGATTATTATCATTATTATCTTACATTTTATTTGCAAATAAGTTCAAACTCACCAAAGAATGTTCCTTACTGGAGTTGTACAACACACACCCTGGATGGTATGTATAGCAGCTCAGGATCATGTGCAAAATCACTCTGCATATAAAAGAAGCAATTTTCTATTAGTTTATGTTTTTATTGTGCTTTTCTTATTACAAAAGTATTTCATGCAGAAAATTTGAAAAGTACAGATAAGCAACAAATAAATGCATAAAACCACTTGAATCCTGTCACCCAAAGATATGCGCTGATAACATTTTATATTATTCTTTAGGCTTTTTAAATGCATGTTTAACATAAGCAGTATCATACTGTTCACAACAATTTTTGAGTTGCTTTTTTTCTCAGCAATGTATCAAAATATCTTTCTGTGTCATAGCAATCTTCTATAATATTATATTTCATAGTATTTTGTTATATAGATATATCATAATTTATTTATTTCCTTTTTTAGAGATATTTAATTTTTATTCAACATTTTGTTCTCTTAAACATTTCTGCCTTAAATATCTTTGTTGCTAAGTTTTTGTGCATATTAATAATTTAGTTTTTTAGAATCAGAGATTCTAAAGCTTACAAAGGAAACAAAAAAATTAAAGGTTTTGATATTTGTTGCTCGACTGACCTCAAGAAGTTTGTATCAACGCGTTCTTCTACCCATTGACTCATACCTGGAGGTAGGTGATAAATTATTTAAACATTTCACCAATATGATATGTTAAAATAGTGCCACATATGTATTTATATTTTCTTGATTGTTACTGAAATTAAACAGTTTTTGGATTTGTACAGTAGACTTACTGATTTCCTAACCTGCAAATAGCTTTTTATTTCAATTTGCATGTATTTACATATCCAAGTATACAAAGCGTGAGCTCTGGAGACACTGCCTGAGGTCCAGGATAAGCTTTAACATTTTTTTATTATGCTTAGAAGGGCCTTACCCCAAGACTGTATGTGTATTAACTCCTATTTTTTCATGATACATTTTGGTCCCATTTTGTTCTTTTGAAAAGGTCCATGAGTGGCTCCACTGGTTACTATGTTTGCTGCTTCAGACCCACTCCCTGTCCTTTTCCAGGCTGCTCGGAGCCACAGGAGAGTACTAGAGAAAGCAAAGGTGGAGACTGGAATATGAGACTGGGCTGAAGAGTTTGGATCTAATTCTATACCCAGTGGGAAACTGTGAAGGGTTTTAGTTGGAGGAGTAAGATGATCGAAGACTGAAAGGAGTCAGTCAAGATGGTTGACTTGAAGGAACTGAGCAACAGGATGCCCAAGAGGACTGCACAGATTGCAGCAATGGGGCTGAACCTGCAAAGATTCACTATGAGAGAGGGAAATATAACATGCTCGGGTTCAGAGAAAAGGCGCTGGTCTTGGGGATGGTTTTTTAGGTGTAAGGTACTGAATAGTAACAGTGCTACTGAATAATCTTCTAGCTCTGCCTGCAGCCTTCCAGCATGAGAGTCCACAGGGTCTTTGCAGGGAGACCCTACCTGGTGCCTGACAAAGAGCATGGCCTCCTTTGTCATGTTACAAAAGTCAAACAGTATTTCTGTGTTTGCTCTTTTGTATGATTCCTGGGCCTTGGAATACTATAATTTCTTGAAAACTTACTCTTAAAATAATAATAGCTAACTTCATTGAGTACCTCTCTCCCATCCCCCTCTCTCTCTCATTTTTTTTTTTTAGCACTTACACATTATCCTATTTAATATTGTTATTCCAAGCTGGCTTAAAAGTTATTGCATAATTGGTTGAAAATACTGATTGGGGGCAGCCTGGGCACAGGTCAAGCAGAAATGGGTTTCAGCAGAGGGGCAGCCACAGACTCCACAGCCTGCTCACATCTTGTCCTCTGGTAACATCTTTATTCTCTCAATATTTTCCTGAAAATGTGACTTCATCTGGGTAAAGTATACGAGAGGGTGAGAAGGTGAAGAAATTTAGCCACTGAGAGATATGGTAGATTTTTCCTTCCTTACCATTGGGGTTACTTTCTTTGGGGCATTTTCCAATATAACAGTTTTGGTCTGATAACTCAGCAATGGTGGTTGTATTGAATCATCACAAGGGAAGTGACCCTAGGTATTGTGCAACCCAGTCTCTTCATTTTGCCCACAAGGAAACCAAAATCCACAATTCCCGTTTTCTATTCACTTGGTCTTCTCACACTGGAAATCTTTTGGTTCCTGTCAATCGGCTTCATTTAACACTACTTGGAAAACCTGGAGGTGCCTGGTAAATGCGACAACCTCATCATAAGCCTGGGGCTCTCCTCTGGTCCATTAGTGATTTCTCTGGGATCCCAGCACCTTTTATATTTGCTTTTATTTCTGAGGGCGTGGATTTTGGTGAGAACTAGAGCATGCTGGAGGGCATGTTTAGCAGGGTTCAGGAGATGAAGAGGAGGAAGGGGCACCTGCCACCTGTGGGACATAAAGGAAAGATTCATATCTGGAAAGGCTGTGTCAGTCCAAATAGCAGAAATTCTGCAGGATTAGCTCTTTTTTCTTTCTTTCTTTCTGTTTTAAACATTCATTTACTTTATTTTTATTTGTTTTTTATTTTTTTGAAAGTAATTTATATTACTTCACCATCTCTTTGTATACATGTCTATATATATGTACACATAGATATACATCATCTGTCTATCTCATCTCAGTTATTTTTATTATGTTTTATTTTTACATATTTATGGGGTACGGAGTTGATTATCAGTATATACACAGAATGGAACACTACTCAGTCATAAGAAAGGAAAGAGATTCTGCCACTCCTAGCAACATGGATGAGCTTGGAGAAAATTATGTGAAGTGAAGTAAGCCAGGCATGGAAAAAGAATTGCCACATCCTCACTTTTAAGTGGGAGCCAAGAAACAAAGAAATAAAAAAAGACAATAATATAATGTTGAACTTTCAGAAGGAGAGAACAGACCTATAGTTACTAGAGGTGGGAAAGGGGGAGGAAGAGGGAAAACGGAGTATTTGGGTAGAGGACACAAAAAGTAATTATGATTTGTAATGATGAACATGATAATAATATTGATTTATTTTTAATTGACACATAATACTTATACGTATTCATGGGGTACAATGTGGTATATCAATATATGTGTACAAAGTATAATAATCAAATTAGGGTAATTGGCTTATCCATCACCTCAGATATTTATCATTCCTTTGTGGCAAATACCTAAAAGACTTGATCTCACCGAAGTAGGGAGTAGAATAATGGTTAACTCTTTTCTCAACGGAAAACACTTGTGGGACTGGAATGCTATTCACTTTTTCATTGTTCATTTCATTTCATTAAAATTTTCTTCTTTATGTATTTTTTCATTCTTCAGGTTTTCTGCCATGAATGTCTTCTTTGGTATTCAGGGAAGTTTATTTTATATGTATGTACTTACATATATATAGGTACATGTGTACCTATATTATAATTTCTAAAAGAAATCAAATGCCTGGCTAGAGCAGCACTCAGAACTTATCTTGTGGAGAATTTTCAAGAAGATTGAAAGAGAAATCCTCAGCAGCTTTTACTAAACTGTTCTGTGGGAAGTGATCTTGGCAAATCCATTCCGAGGTCCAATGTGTTTGGAGTGATGTTCTCCAACCCTTTCAGTTATGATGCCCATTAAAGGCTCTTAAATTTTCTGTAGGAAAATGAAACAAGACAGAACAAAACATAAAATTCTTTCTAAATTTCTTTAACTCAGTCTTTTCAAACATGCTTGACTTGCAACTACTCTTTGTATCTTAACATTCCAACAGGACCAATATTTTGTGAAACATGCTTTGGAGGAGCTCCCTTAAAAGAGTCCCACAAAACTTTTCTGTTTGTGTTTATTTGAAGCCCTTGGGTCTCAGGATACACCCTCTAAGGGCCTGAGCCAAACCCAATTGTGATGTCTTTTCTCTCCTCAGTTGGCGTTCAGGTGAACACCAAATAAGTCAACATTCGGACTTGCCTTAGAAAAGAAAGGAAGTCCTGAAACCACACAGTTAGGAGCAGAAGGGTAGGACTCTTAATGGGAGAATGTCAGACTTCTGGCCTGGAGGTGGGGACTGCCCAGGCCTCAGTGTAGCTGGGAGGGCCTCCTCTTCTCTTCTCCTTGGCTGACTGCCTGGGCCACTGCCTGGGCTAGGATGGGGGCTACTTTCTCCTCTGCTGGAGGCCACAGAGAGTGGGACCTGCAACTACTATAAGTCCAGCCACATGTGCAGCACAGTTCTAGGTGCTCTGGGGCCAAAGAAGGAGACCACCTCACTCCTACCTTACTGAGCTAACAATCTCATTGAGGACATGGGACATATACATACAAGGTATCAAACACATGAGATTGCAATGGTGTGCTTCATCATGTGATATAGACATCAAGGCACTGTAGGCATCTAGAGAAGTAGAGTACATCAGTGAGCCTGGAGTGGGGAGGAAAGACATCTCTAGGGTGTGGGAAGAAGTAGTTAGAGGAATGAACAGTTTGAAAAGCTGGAGGTGAGAGGGAAGGCAATCAGGCAGTGGGAACTGTAGGGGAAAGAGCAGGGCCTGGGAAGAACACGTGATTCATCTCAGCGTAGCCTGTTAAGAAGCCTCAGGCCACTCTGATAGGTGCTGCACTCAGCAGAATTTCTCAATTAGACTATAGGGTGATGCACAAACAGAGCATCTCCTGCAGAAATTCTTCCTTGATTGCCCCTGTAACTTCCCTGACTGGCATTGAGTTATGGTGAAGTAGCACATTTGTTATTCATAGTTAGTGGCTTGCTCACAGTCTGTGAATACATCTTGTCTCCTGATTAGGCCTAGGAGCTCCTTGAAGGCATGAACCGTGATGGTCTTATTTCTCTGCTTCCCCTTCCCCTCCTACCCTTTTGCCCTCTGTACTTCACACAATGCTCAGCATAGCATATATGCTTGGTAAATGTCAGCTGATGGAGTAGTTGGACTCTGAATAACACCTGCTACTTAGATGTGCATCTGTGACCTCATGATGTTGTCAGTCCGTCTTAGTGTCCTCATTTCATTGGGGGTGGAAAAGGAGGAAGGAGGACCAACATGCACTCCAAGGTTGCACACCCTCGGGTGGCTGTAGAACTCATCTGAAATTTAAGTCTTTAGAGGCTCAAGATGCCCTTGCCTGCTCAGTTCAGTGTAACTGTATTTACTGAGCGCCATCCCCTGTCCAGTTTGGGGTGTGTGTGTGTGTGTGTGTGTGTGTGTGTGTGTGTGTGTGTGTGTGTGTGGAGGGGGGGGAGTGGAAGGAAAGAAAATAGCACTAAGTTGTTGACACCATTAGTCCTACCCTTAAGAGGTTTAAGCTCTGGTAAGAAGAACCAAGATGAGAACTATCATCTATAAAGTAGTTGCCAACTTTTAGGGTACTTAGAAAGGAAGGGCCAAGTCCATTACTTGTAGGTTGTTAGGCAGTTTTCAAGAAAGATGAGTTGGGGTCTGTTCCATGGAGTATCTCTGTCTAAATGAAGCTGATGCTTGGGGGCCACCCCAGGCCCTAGTCCCCTCCCCTTCTGCCCCGGGCAATGACTGGCAGGTTCAGTAGCTCTTTGGCAATTCCAGAGCCGACACTGTACCTCCAGGCACAGTCCACCAGATGGTGCAAAACAAATGAGACACCCGTCCTCGTGGTCTATCCAGCTTATCAAACTCGAAATTGGACAGCTGAGGACAGGACTTTTCTTTCTGGGAATTTTCTACTTCTGAATTCAGCCAGAGTGATATGAAAATGCATACTCAAGACCTGAATAGAAAGTATGGAGTACCTTTAGGGATTAAAAACTTGTGTGTGTGAGTGTGTGTGTATGTACATGCATGTGCATGCCTGTGTGTGTGAGAGAGATGCATACTCACACATACATGCACACACAGAATGAACGTCACCTTACGCAGCTACTTTTATTCAACTTGGTTGCACTTGACTCCTTCTGTAGAGAAATATAGCAGAAAGCCAAGTGCTAAACAAGAAGTAATGGAAAATAAACAGAGGAAGCTCTTTCCTTGTTAAATCCAGGTTGCACCCAGACCCCAGGCCCAGGAGATGTGGTTTCTATGCCCTTCACTATTGTTCTCTCTGAATGGCCCCAGCTCTTCCCTTCCTGTGTCTACCATGCTGACACCATGCCGATCATGTTGCATGCTCTGCCTCTCTCACTGGAACCTACCCTTCCACAGAGCCTATGAGACTGTTGCAGCCCTCAGAGCCTGCCAAGTGACCAACAGATCCTGCAGGCTCATCTGGGCTAAATATGTCAGTGAATGGTAATGATCTCACGGGCTACTCCTTCTGAGTATCACAGAAGCTAAGGTTATATTTTATGCAAAGCTTTAGACACAATTCAAAACACAGCAACACGGAGGTTTCAGGCAGTGAGGTGGTCAGTTCTTGAAGGTTCCCCAAGATGTCTCAGAATCGTACACCATACCAGCTGTCTGTGCAGCCAGCTCATGGAGTCAACCTGGTAACACTTTCTCTGGAGCTTTTTCTGATTGGAAATTGGACCTAACCAGACAAAGTCACTCATATCTGTTCCCGTCTTTTTCAGTTTAGTGCCTCTGGTCTAATTGAGACCACCCCAGGACACCCACCTGGATTACTGCAATTATCTTCTCATTGGCCATTTTATTCCCAGCTTCCTTGTACTTTCATCCTAGCTGTGGTTACCAGAGCAGTTTCTACAAAACGCAGGTTGGATCATTTCACTTTCCTGCTTGAAAATCTTAAAGGCTTCTCCGTTGCTCTTTTTGAAACAATTACTTTATTGAGATATAATTCACATGTCACACACTTCACCCACTTAAGTGGAACAATTCAATGATGTTTTAGTATATGTACAGAGTTGTGAAAGCATCACCACTGCTATGGGCTAAATTGTGCCACCTCCAGATTCATATATTGAAATCCTAACCCCCAAGACCTCAGAATGTGACAGTTTTTGGAGGTAGGTCCCTTAGAAAGTTAATTAAGGTAAAATGAGGTGATATGGGTGGACCCTAATCTAATATGACCAGTGTCCTTATAAGAAGAGGAGATTAAAAAACAGTCAACAAACAGACCGAAGGATGACCGTGTTGGGGAGAAGGTAGCCGTCTACGAGCCATGGAGGTCTCACGGAAGCCAAACCTGCTGACACCTTGGCCTTGGACTTCTAGCTTCCAATGTGAGAGAATAAATTTCTGTTGTTTATGCCACCCAATCCATAGTATTTTGTGATGGCAGCCCAAGCTGACTAATATAACCACAATCTAATTTTAGAACATTTTTTTCATTCCATCATTCCATTTCCCTTCCATGCCCCCAGGCTTAGGTAATCCACTTTCTGTTCTATACATTTGTCTGTTCTGGACATTTCATATAAATGAAACCATACAATAGGTGGTCTTTTGGGACTGGCTTCTTTCACATAGCATAATATTTTGGGGTTCATCCACATTGTAGTATATATCTATAATTCATTCCTTTTTATTGCTGAATGAAGTTCCATTGTATGGGCATATCACATTTTATTTATTCGCTCATCAATTGATGAACATTTGGATTGTCTCCAGTTTTTGGCTATAAACACATCTGCTATGAACGTACAGTTTTTTGTGTGGACTTAATATTTTCATTTTTCCTGCATATATGCCTAGGGATGGAATTGTTGTGTCATATGGCAGCTTGTATGTTTAACGTTTTGAGGAACTGCCAAACTGTTTTCCAAAGTGGCTGTGCCATGTCACATTCCCCCCCGCCATGGATGAGGTTCTCAATTTCTCCACATTCTTGACAATACTGGTTATGATCTATGTTTTTGATAATAGTTATCTTAGTGGGTATGAAATGATATCTCTTGTGGTTTTGGGTTTCACTGTCTAATGGCTAATTTTTGTTTTGTTTTCAACATGTTTTCATGTGCTTATTGGTCATTTTTATATCTTCTTTAGAATAATGTGTATTCAGATCCCTTGGTCATTTTTTGATGGTTTGTCTTTTTATCGTTCAGTATGAAGAGTTCATTTTATATTCTGGATATAAGTCCCTTATCAGATACATAATTTATAAATGTTTTCTCCCATCCTGTGGGTTGTCTTCTTACTTTCTTGTCAGTATCTTTTGCACCACAAAAGTTTTTTATTTTGATTAAGTTAAATTTATAGATTTATCTTCTACTGCTTGTGCTTTTGGTGTCCTATCTTCTAAGAAACCACTGCTTACTCCAAGATCACAAAGATTTACTTCTATACTTTATTCTAAGAGTTTCATAATTTTAGATCTTACATTTGGGTCTATGACCCATTTTGAACTATTCTTTCTGTATGGTGTCAAGTAAAGAGTTCTACTTCATTCATTTACTTTTGGATAACACGTGCCCTGGCACCATTTGTTGAAAAGACTTCTTCCTCCATTGAGTTGTCCTGGGATGCTTGTTGAAAATAAACCAACTTTGAAGGTAAAGCTTTATTTCTGGACCCTTAAGTCTGTTCTTTTGATCTATATGCCTATCTTTATGCCAGTAACACACTAACACACGGTAGCTTTAGAGTAAATTTTGAAATAAGGAAGTATGAGTCCTCCAACTTTTTTTCTTATTTTTCAAGGTTGTTTTGGTTATTCTGGGTTCCTGAATTTCCATATAAATTTCATAATTAGCTTTTCAATTTCTGCAAAAAAGCCAGCTGGAATTTTGATAAAATTGTACTGAATCTGTATGACAATGTGGGGAATATTGCCATCCGAACAATATTATGTCTTCTGATCCATAAATGTGGAATTTCTTTCCACTTATTAAATCTTTTAAAATTTCTTTCAGCAGTGTTTTATAGTTTTCAGTGTATAATTCTTCCACTTGTGTTAAATATATTCTTAAGTGTTTTATTTTTTTGATTCTGTGTACATGGAATCTTTTTAAAATTTTATTTTTAGATTGTTTGCTTTTAGTGTACAGAAATACAATTGTTTTTTGTGTGTTGATTTTTAATCCCACAAACTTCTTTATTGCAGTAGTTTTTTAGTGGATTCTTTGGGATTTCTCATAGACAAGATCATGCCACCTGTGAATATAAATAATTTTACTTTTTTCTTTTCATATGGATGTTTTTGATTTCTTTTCTTTTGCCTAGTCATCCTGTCCAGAGTCTCCCGTGCAATGGTGAGTAAAAATGGTGAGCAGAAATCCTTGTCTGCTCCCTAATCTTAGGGGAAAACATTTAGTCTTTTACCACTAAATGTTACATTACCTATGGTTCTTCATAGATGTCCTTTATTTGGTTGAGTTCTGTTCCATTCCTAGTTTCTTGAGTGTCTTTATTATTAAAGATTGCCACATTGCATTAAATGCTTTTTCTGTGTCTGTTGCTGTAATGATGTAGTTTTTGTCCTCTATTCTATTAGAATCATGTATTGCATTGATTGGTTTTCAGATGTTAAACCAACTTTGCATTCCTGGGATAAATCCCACTTAGTCATGGTGGATAATCCTTTTTACATGTTACTAGTATTTTGTTGGGAATTTTTGCATCTATATTCATAAGTGGTATTGGTCTTTAGATTTCTTTTCTGTGATACCTTTGGTTTTGGTGTCTGTGATATTGGCATCATAGAACTAGTTGGGAAGTCTTTGTTTTTCTTTATTCTTTCTCTTCTATCTTCTGAATAAGTTTCTGGGATTGGTGTTCATTCTTTGAATATTCTGTAGAATTTATCAGTGAAGCCATCTGGGCCTGGGCTTTTCTTTGTGGGAAGTTTTAAAATTTTTGATTCAATCTTGTGACTGTTGTTTTGGGTCCATTCAGATTTTCTAATTTTTCTTGATAATTTCTGTAATTTATGTCTTTCTAAGAATCTGTCCCTTTCACCTACGTCATCTAATTTGTTAACATACAGGTGCTCGTGTTATTCCCTTTCAATTCCTTTTATTCCTGCAAGGTCTGTGGTGATGAACCCTCTTTCATTTCTGATTTTAATAATGTAAGCCTTCTCTTTTTCTAGTTCAGGCTAGCTAAAGTTTTCCTAGATTTGTTTATATATATATATATTTTTTTTCGTTAATTTTTTATTTTGTCAATATACACTGTATATGATTATTATGGCCCATCACCGACACCTCCCTCCCTCCTCCCTCTCTCCCCTCCCCCCCAAGAATGTCCTTTCCGTTTGCTTGTTGTAACAACTTCATGAAAGTATAGTTGTTATATCTTCTTTTTTTGTGTGTGTGTATGTGGGTGAATTAATTTGTTTGTTTTTTTTAGCTCCCACCAATGAGTGAGAACATGTGGAATTTTTTTTTTTTTTTTTTTGGGGGGGGGGGGGGGGGGGG
>NW_007729603.1:160119-221111 GCF_000696425.1 Galeopterus variegatus
AATAATAATTGTGGTTGTTATATCTTCCTCTCCCAAACCCCCCACCTTTTTTTTGTTTTTTGTTTTTTTTTTTAGCTCCCACCAATAAGTGAGAACATGTGGTATTTCTTTTTCTCTGCCTGACTCGTTTCACTCAGTATTATTCTTTCAAGGTCCATCCATGTTGTTGCAAATGGCAGTATTTCATTCATTTTTATAGCTGAGTAGTATTCCATTGTGTAGATATACCACATTTTCTGTATCCACTCATCCGATGATGGACATTTGGGCTGATTCCAGCTCTTGGCTATTGTGAAGAGTGCTGCAATGAACATTGGGAAACAGGTATACCTTCGACTTGATGTTTTCCATTCCTTTGGGTATATTCCCAGTAGTGGGATAGCTGGATCGTATGGTAGATTTATCTTCAGCTGTTTGAGGAACCTCCAAACCATTTTCCATAGGGGTTGTACCATTTTGCATTCCCACCAACAATGTATGAGAGTTCCTTTTTCTCCGCAACCACGCCAGCATTTATCTTTCAGCGTCTTTTGGATTTTTGCCATCCTAACTGGGGTGAGATGGTATCTCAGTGTGGTTTTGATTTGCATTTCCCGGATGCTGAGTGATGTTGTGGTTTGTCGATTTTATTTATCTTTTCAAAAAACCAACTTTTTAATTCTTGTTTATATTTTTGAAGAACCAACTTTTGCTTTTATTGATTTTTATCTATTATTTTTCCATGCTCTACTTCATTTATTCCCATTTTTATATTTGTTACTTCCTTTCTTATTGCTTTGAGCTTAGGTTGCTCCTGTTTTCAGTTTTTTACATTCAAAGGTTAGGTTATTGATTTAAGATCTTTATTTTTTTTAATATAGTGCATTTACAACCACAAATGTTCTTCTAAGTACCGCATTAGCTACATTCCATCAATTTTGATCTGTTGTGTTTTGTTTTCATTTGTCCTTAAGTATTTTCCTTTTTCCCTTGTGATTTCTTCTTTGACCCATTGGTTATTTAGGAGTATGTTGTTTAATATCTGCATACTTGTAGATTTCTTAAATTTTCTTCTGGTATTGATTTCTAATTTTATTCTATTGCAGTTAGAGAATGTACTTTATATGATCTCAATTATTTTAAATTTATCATGGTTTGTTTTATAGCCTGTCATATGATCTAATCTAGAAAATATTCCATATGTGCTTAAGAAGAATGTATATTCTGGGCCAGCCCGGTGGCGCACTGGATAAGTGCGCTGCTTGGGAAGCGCGGCGGTGCTCCCACCCGAGGGTTCGGATCCCACATACAGACCGGTTCCCGCTCACTGGCTGAGCGAGGCGTGGGAGCAGCACTGAGGGTTGCGATCCCGTTGCCGGTCCCCGGTCCGGTACGGGGGCAACACTGAGGGTTGCGATCCGTTGCCGGACACGGAAAAAGACAAAAGACAAAAAAAAAAAAAAATAAATAAATGCCAAAGTCACTTTAAAAGCATACATGTTAACGTAGATTGTGCTGAAGAAAGCAACACCACACATGATTTTACCATTCTAAGCATTAAGCAGACTACTTCTTCTCTTGAATTCAATCTTATCACAAAACATCTAAAAATTCGAGAATTTTTCTTGTTATATATCTCTTCATCCCTCTGGTTAAAAATTCCATCTGCTTATATTCATATGTTAAAAGTCCACTTAATATTCTACAGTTGTCTGTTAGGTCTAGAGGGTTTATGGTATGTCTACTTTTTTATACTTTTGTTGATCTTCTGTCACCCCCAGTCCTCTTCCTCCCCATCATGGATTCAAATCACTGTTTAGTCCTTCTTTTCAGCCTGATGAACTTCTTTTAGTATTTTTTATAAGGCAATTTATTGCTGACAATAAGTTCTTTCAATTTTTGTTATCTAGAAATGTCTTTATTTTGCCTTAAGTTTTGAAAGATGGTTCCACTATACGTAGTATTTTGCTTTTTTTTTTCTCCCCAGTACTTTGAATACATCATCCTGCTGACTTGTGACCTCCATTGTTTTTGATGAGAAGTCAGCTGTAAGTCTCATTGGGGTTTCTTTCTATGCAATGAGTTGATTTTCTATTGCTGCTTTCAAGGGTTCTCTTTGTCTTTCCATATTTGACTATGATGTGTTTTAGTGTGGATCTCTGCATCTATTTTACTTTGAAATCATTGAGCTTTTAGGATTTGCAGATGAATGTTTATCATCAAATTTGTAAAGTTTTCAGCCATTATTTCCTCAAATATTTTTTTCTAATCCTTTCTGTCTTTCATTTTTTTCTGATACTCCCATTTTGCATATATTTGACCACTCAGTATTGCCCAGTGTTTGTATGAGGCGGTATTCATTTTACTTCATTATTTTTCTCTCTATTTTTAGATTGCATAATCTCCATGAATATATTTTAAACTTTTTTGACTCTTTCTTCTGCCAGTTCATATGGACTGATTAGCCCTTCTCGTGACTTTTCTATTTCTGTTATTGTGCTCCACAATTTTCATTTTTAAAAATAATTTCTATCTCCTTCATATTCTCTATTTGATGAGACATTGTCATTATGCCTTTCTTTATTCTTAAATATAGCTGCCTTTAGTTCACTGAACATATTTATAGCCACTGCTTTGAAGCACTGTCTGTTAAGTCAGATATTTAGGCCCCCTTCACAGATAATTTGTGTTACCTGCTTTTTTCCCCTGTGTATGGGTTACACCTTCCTGTTTCTTTGCATGTCTCATAATTTTTAATTTAACTGGACATTTTAGATAATATATTGTAAGAAGAGATTGAGAAGAGGTATAAAAACTCTCCATTCTGGAGGATAAAATAGATATCTCTTTCTACCTCCCCAGGTTGAATATTACTAGATTTATAGGGTAAGGGGACAGCTGGAGGGAGAGCCAAAGGAAATAGAAATTATTTCTCTCTCTTTTTTTTTTTTTATGAAGCAGTATTGTAATTTAACCTTGAACTCCCTTTTTTTTTTAAAGGGTTATGAAGTGTGGGCTTGTGGAAAACAAATGTGGGTAAGACAAAGCCCAAAGAAGAAGAAAAGGGGAGATGGCTGTACGAGATAGGCCCTTTGAGTTTTCCTTTTAAATCATCTACTGTAGATAGCTAGGAGAGTAAATTAGGTGCTTTTAAAGAGCAAAGTCCCGGGGCCGGCCCGGTGGCGCACTGGATAGTGCGCCACTTGGGAAGCGCGGCGGCGCTCCCGCCCGAGGGTTCGGATCCCACATACAGACCGGTTCCCACTCACTGGCTGAGCGAGGCATGGGAGCAACACCGAGGGTTGCGATCCCGTTGCCGGTCCCTGGTCCGGTACAGGGGCAACACTGAGGGTTGCGATCCGTTGCCGGACACGGAAAAAGACAAAAAGACAAAAAGACAAAAAAAAAAAAAAAAAAAAAAGAGCAAAGTCCCAACCAATGAGGAGGAGTTTGGATATGACTGGATTACCAGCCTCCTTTCTCTTATTTTCTGATACCAGCTTCCCTTTCATTTGGAACAGCCCCTGTCCCATTTCTCATGTTCAAGCGGACACTTAATTGCAATACCTACCTCCCTGTCCTCACAGATGTGGGCCTGTGGCCCTGCTTGTTAAATTCTTCCTCCATATTCTGTGAACATTACTGTAGTCATGTGATAAACATTTGTTTTTTTTCCTTCCTGAGCTCAAAGTCTATTTCTGTTGTTTGCAATAAAAAAAAAAGTCCCTAGATACTCAGGCCCATGCAGTATGTGTCTTTAGAACTTTATTGTAGCTGATGGGACCCCCTGATACATGATTTATCAATGACCAAATAATACTGATGATAAAGCAAATACCCATTTTAAATTCAAAGGGAGTAAAGAAGAATGATTCTAAAATGAACAATTTGTTAAGAGAGCTTAATACGACTGGTCCTTGAAATGCCAGGACAGAGGAAATATTGGAAGGGGTAACTGGATGCCAGAATGATTAAAGTCAGAATTTGAAGAGGGAACTAGAAGGAACATGGAAAGAAGCCAAGCTATTTCTTTAAATTACTTTAAAGAGAAAAACAAAGAGCTAACTGTACAGAAAGGAGTATGAGAAAATCCCACACACACCATGAAAGCAAGTTGTTGCTGGGCTGTTTGTTCCTTAAGTCCTGCCCCACTGGGACTTTCGGCAGAACCTGTGCCACACCTGACGCTGTTCTGTGCAGCATCTGTGGTCCTCCAGCTGGAGTACCTCTTTCTGGAGGGGCTGCTGCTGCTGCTCCCCAGTGCAGGTCCTGAAGGGAGACTCTTCAGTACAGTTGGGGCTTCAGACCTTCATCACAGAAAAAGCAAGGAAGAGGAAGGGCTCCGAAGCTGAAAAAATTGAGAGATGTTTCAATACTTGGGAAATGAGTCCTAGCACTTTACTTCATTGCTTTTAAACAGATTAAATTCAAAAAAATGAAAGAGGAAAGATGGACAAGATATGAAAGGTTTAGGAAGATATTTTTAATACTGTAAGGCTGTATAAAAGGTCTTAAGGAAACATACTACCTTTCTGATAGTGAGGGAAAGACGTTTAAAAAAAGGTTTTTTTTTTTTTTTTTACTTTTATCAGAATGAGTGGCACATGTTTCTCACATAAAACAAACCAGGTCTGTGTTAGAAGGATTCAAAATACTTCAGATGGAAATTCAGGTGGTATTTATTGAAAGCTTATTACACATAAAGGTTTATATCTGAGACTTTCAAGAATTTTACCCTATTGCACATTCAAAATCATCTTATAAAATCATCATTATTATAGCCATTTTATAAGACGAGCACATTGAGGCTTGAGCCAATTAGTTATTTCCCCAAAATCAAAGTGGAGAGTCAAATGAAATCCTTCTTAATGTTCTTGAACTGTTGCAAAACCAGTATGACCAAAGCCAAAGAAGTAACTGATGATGAAAAATGAGAACTTTCTCCAGAGAGGGGATGGCTGGCAAGTGGGCAATTACAGTGTTACTAGGAGAAAATAGAACTTTCTCAAGGACAGTGCAGGCACTCAGTTTCAGAGGGGTACCAGATGCAGGCACAGGCTTGTAAGGATCCATCAGGCAGAAGCTGGGCACAATGTTCTCACTGAGAACATTGATCCTAACTGTTTGAAATGAGACAGAACTATGCAAAACAGTGGATGCGTGTCATAAATGGTCACAAGAATTTTCTGTGACTGTGTGCAGGGTGTGAGTGCCTCATCATGGAGGGAAATGATGATAATGTGAAACTCTGAGCAGTTGAATAACCCACCCATGCATCCATCGCAGGAGTGTTCTGCCCAACTGCAATCTGGAACGCTGTGCCAGGCTAGTACCTGCAGACTTTTGATATGGCTGTCACACAGGGGTCTTGTTCCTCTTCGATGTTCTTGCCTATTGCAAGGAGAAGACTCCTCCCCCAACTTCCCACTCCACATTCTACTCTTGACCACATTAAAATACTCTGAGTGCATCCCTGCCTTGAACCAAACCTTTTATTCATGCCTTGTTTATGTCCTATCTGCCATCTGTGGGGGTAAAATCCATTCATTTCAAAATGAGACAATGCTTTAAATACAGTTGTCCTAGGGCATGCAGACAGCATACTATCTAAGGTTAGAATGAAAATGCCTGATATGCCAGCTCTTTTGTGTAGAGGATTCATAAAGTAAATGTACTTTACAGGGCCTGGTTTTCCAAAGCCTTGCAATTTCAAATATTGACCTTGCAAAGGACAGGAAATTTTCCCCCGGCTATTGAGTCTCTGTTGTAAGATAAAGAATTGTAACACAGCAAGGCTGCTGGTTCAAAGACAGACTAGTTACTGATTGATATGTAAAGTTACTGGGAAGCTGCTAGAGGGGGAAAGAATGTTTGCTATATCAAGCTTTTGTTGGTAGATCACTTAAATGCTTAATAGAATATCATCTGACTTGTTTTTACTGAATGTTACCAGCTTCTATTGTTAAACTTGTTAAAATGTACTTAGCAAAACCCCACCTATTGTCTCTTCCTGTAGCTTGCTGGGCTGGAGAATTAATGCAGGAAGAGAACCCCAATTCATGGTTAATTTCCCAAATGGAAGGAATGCCTCACATTTGAGGGTTCTGGGATATTAACCCCTTTTTGAGGCTTCTCTATGCTCAGGAGGGATGGGCTTTTAGTAATCTTTGGTGGCTCTGTTACCCAGGGGAAAAGGGGTGACAAATCCGTGGGAGGCAAAGCAACATTCTGGACAGCAGGTTTGGGTAGGGCCAAGGAAAGATTGTGGTCATGGTTTAGTGTGGAAGATCTCTACTGGTGTAGAGGTAGGAGACCGACATGCCAGATCAGGCATTCAAGGTTACTGGGTGATGTACTATGAGAGGTTTCCATAAGGTGGACCTATCCCATAGTTTTTAGTGAGAAAATGTGTGAGAGAAAGGGTATGAATACATTATGGTACCTGGAACACAGAAAACTGAAGGCACAGATTAACACAAGGTGGAGTTGGAAAAGACAATGGGGAGTGGCCCAAGGGAAAGCTGGATGGCTGAAGAGCTCTTCACTGCTCAGTGGCTTTTTCAAGGCCAAACATGCGGTGGGGGGGGGGGATAGGCTCAGAGATACATATTCTCAACTGGGTTAGTTTCCTTCTTGGTCTTCTTTTATCAGTTGGGTGGCTTGTTGGCCATGGATGATATCAATTGCTCTAGTGATGCAAATCCTTTCATTTTTCCTAGCTAACATCTGCCTGGTGATGAGAGAGGAATCTATTACTTCCTTTCAGGTGTCACCCAGGTTCCTGGAGTTCCGAAGAGTACACTAGCCTGATTGCCACAACTGAAAATTTAGATAAATGAGGTTACTCTTGTGATGGCAAAAGTGGAATTTTGAACACCTGGGAACATCAGGTCAGCAGCTGTCTCTGCCTCAGAGTCTGTGCCACATTTTCTTCTTTCAGATGATCTAGAGGAAGAGAATCCTGTAATAGAGAATTGCCCAATCACAAATTCCATTGATATGAGGCAGGCAGGCAGAGTTGTAGAGAAGGAAAGGCTCATTTATTCCTTATAATGATACTCTAGAACGTTTAGATTAATGAGACGATGTATAATTGACTTTGGAGATAGAAATGGGTTTTACTACTACAGGTAATCTCTTGGACTTTAACTTTGGTTGAGCAGGAGGGCACCAGAGCAGGCAGAAGTGACTCCAATCTTCCTACCAGTCTTTCTGGAGAGGCCTTGGGCATGGTCTAGTTGCAAGCATGGGTTAGGGAAGGGCACGTGTGTTGGCCTGGCCAGGGGTTTGTTAGGTGCAGTAGACATACAGCTTGTACTTTGAGTATATATTTCATTGGGGTGGCTTAAGGATCATGATATTCCTGATTATGGGCAAGGGCATCCAATCAGCAACTTCTTGTTGCCACTTCTCAAGTCGCATCAGCAACTTCATGGTGCCAACTCTTAAGAGGAGATGGGTTGAAGAAGCCAGAGCAATTGCTTGTTGAAGTGTAATAGACAGTACATTCACTGAAGAGGTTAGGAAACCCGGCTTCCAGTCCCAGCTCTGCTAACAGTGTCTTCTTAGCCAAGTCAGACTCTCTTCTCTGTAGATGTTAGGTTAATGATGTTTAAAATGAGGGAAGTAGTCTAGATCAGCACTGCCACATAGAAACATAATGTTGAGAAACATGTAATTTTAAATTTTCTAGAAGTCACATTTAAAAAAATCAAAACAAGTAAAATTATAATATTCTATTTAACCCCACATATCCAAAATATTATCATTTCAACAGATAATGTAACGATTCCTAGTGGGATTATTTTTATTCTTTCTTACACGAACTCTTTGAATTCTGGTGTGTAGTTCACACTGACGGCACATCTCTATTCAACTGGCATGTTTTAAGTGCTCAGTGCTCTATGTCACTGCTGTACTAGACAGAGCAGCTTTAGACAAAATCATGCCTGCCCAGTTCTGACATTCTGTGATTCCATGATAGACCATCCTTGAAATGCTTTTCTGTTTTCTTAGTCATCTTTCTTCTTCTGGGTCCTCAACATTCAAGGACCCCTGTGTCAACTTGAGCACACAGGAAGAAACAATTTGTGACTAGACCCTCCTGCCCCAGATAGAATACAGGCCTCCCAGAAACAAAGCAATTAACTCCGTACTTACCTTGGGAAATTGCTTTGAGATCCCGTGTGAAAGGAGATGATAAATACAAATGCAAAGTAATTAGTCCGTGAGCATTTCTTCTTACACAGTCATGGACGTAAGTGCAGTCTGTGATGATGCATGTTTCTGCTCGAAGACTCAGGAAGCCTAATTAACTAACTCCTATAAAGTGCTACAAGATGTTCCAGATGAAAGGTGGCTGCTGAGGGCCAAACGCCATCCTGAGCAATACTTGATCATGCCCATCCCCGGGCTGTACCATTACCTGCCTGGACTGACGTCACTTTCTGCAGTTAGCAGCTCTTCTGCCTGGGGAAAGATGAAATGGGAGCGGCCGGGCCCCACCAGGTGACCCATTAAAAAAAAAAGAAAGAGAAAAGAAACACTCCCAGACTTTAGTTTTTTGCTCCAGGGGCCTTGCCTGGTCATAGATTCTGAGAACCAGATCCCAATTTCCCTAAATTGCACTCTTACTGCCTAATTGAGCTCTATTCTCCTTAAGCTGAAGTTACTTAAGGTAGTAGATGAGTCAGAAAAAGTGATGGGGTTTCATTTGCTTTGAATGCAGTTTTTCTTTTTTCTTTTCTTTTTTTTTTTGTCAAGTTGAGTTAATTGGTTTTCAGGACAAAATGTGAAGAAAGTGAAGTTTGTCTTTAGTACACGCCTACTTCTCTTTCCAAGGCTCTTTGCCTTTCATAAGGGCCTTGCTGTATTAGAGTGGACCAAAGAAACAGAACTATAGGACACATACACACACACACACACACACACACACACACACACACACACACACACACACACGGAATTGCTCATGTGATTATGGAGGCCAAAAGGTCTCACAATCTGCCATCTGCAAGCTGGAGAACCAGGAAAGGCAGTAAGGGGACAGCGATGGTGTAAGTCCCAGTTCCAGTCTGAAGGCCTGAGAACTGGGAGTGCTGATGTCTGAGGACAGGAGAAGATGGGTGTCCCAGGTAAAACAGGTGAATTTGACTGTCCTCCAGTTTTATGCTCTCTTCAGCCCTCAATCAATTAGAATTGGATGGTGCCCACCCACATTAGTGAAGGTAATCTTTACTTAGCCTACTGATTCAAATGCTAGTCTATTCCAAAAGCTCCTCACAGACACATCCAGAAATAGTTTTACCAGCTGTCTGGACAACACTCAGCCCAATCAAGTGGACACGTAAAATTAACCAATACATTAGCCATGTAGCAGGTCTTTTATCTCCTCTCCAGCCCTGTCGTCTCCAAACCAGGCCCTCCTTAGATTGAGATTATTTCTTCTCTTGTCTTTTAAACCAGCTTTTTAAATTACTATCTTATAAAAATTTCACCACATTCATTGTCTCAGATGTGAAATGCATAATTGTTTGTTTCATTTATTCCATCCTGTATTTTATTCATTCATTAAAGTTTATTTAATGCTTCTTATATGGCAATAAACTGGGCTTCTGAGGTGAGATATGCCTCTTTCTATGATGCTTTTTTCTGCCTGTTCTTTAAATGCTGATGTTCCCCTGGGTTCCATCCTTAGACCACTGTCCTCCTTCAATGGTGGAATGTTCTCCTCATTTCACATGCTCTCCCTAGGGCTGCTGCACTCAGCTGTGAAACTTGCCAACTGCACAACTTTAGGAGATGAATTCTTTGATGGTTGGTCCTTTTTTCCTTGAGAAGTCTCATCTCATCCTATCCCAATGACCCCACATCTGTACCACTAGCCTCCCCCTCACTCTTGAACACTAGAGCTAGGTTTACTTTTTCCTTCCTTCCTTCCTTCCTTCCTTCCTTCCTTCCTTCCTTCCTTCCTTCCTTCGGTAGCATAAATGTTACGTGTTATGTTAGCATAACATTTACCTACAGTAAAGTGTGTCAGGGGTACTATCTTAGTAAATTTGGGCTACTATGACAAAATACCATAGACTAGGTGGCTTAAACAACAGAATTTCTTTCTTTTTCTTTTTTTTTCCTTTTTGTCTTTTTTCGTGACCGGCAATGGATCGCAACCCTCAGTGTCGCGCCCGTACCGGACTGGGACCGGCAACGGGATCGCAACCCTCGGTGTTGCGCCCGCACCTCGCTCAGCCAGTGAGCGGGAACCAGTCTGTATGTGGGATCCGAACCCTTGGCAGGAGCGCCGCCGCGCTCCCAAGCGGCGCACTGTAGCAGTGCGCCACCGGGCCAGCCCCAGAATTTCTTTTTTTATTGAAGGATAATTGATTGTACATATTTGTGGGGTACAAAGTTGATTATCAATGGTTGTGTACAATGTGCAGTGGTCAAATCAGGATAGTTAGCATATTCATCATTACAATAAATCATCATTCTTTGTGTCCATTAACCAATTTGTCATTAATTTCTCCATAACCCCCCTCCTTCCTCCCTTCCCCTTTCTACCTCTAGTAACCACCGTTCTGTTCTTTCCTTCTAAAAGTTCAACATACTGTGTGATTGTTGTTTGTTTCTTTTCCTGTCTCTCTCTCTCTTTCTTGTTTATTTGTTTATTTATGAATTTGGGTCCCACTTATAAGCGATAACATGTGGTATTTCTCTTTCTGTATCTAGGTTGTTTCAATTAGCATAATTTTCTCCAGAGTCATCCATGTTGCTGTGAATGGCAGAATTTCACTATTTTTTATGGCTGAGTAGTATTCTGTTGTGTATATATACAACATTTTCTTCATCCAGTCAACCATCAATGGTCATTTAGGTTGGTTCCATATTGTAAATAGAGCTGCAATAAACATGGGAGTGCAGGTGTCCCTTTTAATTTATTCCTTCCAGTTATGGAGGCTGGGATGTTGGAGATCAAGGTGCTGGCTGATTCTGTTCCTGGTGAGGACCCTCTTCTCATGAATCCTCATGTGATGAAGAGAGAGAAAGACGAAGCAAGCTCTCTCTTGTCTCTCCTTATAATGGCACCAATCCCATCATGAGGGCGCAACCCTTATGACCTAATTATACCCCAAATGTCACATTTCCAAATAACTTATATTGGGGATTAGGGTTTCAACATATAAATTTGGGGTGGGAACAAACATTCAGTCCTTAGCAGACACTAATCTTAAGCATATAATATGATGAACTTCCACATATGTGTGCTTGTGTGTATACTCTGTCCAGCTCAAGATATAGAACGTGCCCAGCACTCTAACAAGTTCTCTTGTGCACCTTCTCAGTTGGTATTAATATAAGTAAGACATGCTCAGTTTCCGTGGGTTCAGGTGTCAGGACACCCCTCTGGGTTTCCAGCCACTCCCTAAGCTCTCAGGCCCTCTCCTCTGAGCTCTTCCCTGAAGGAAAGTTACTGTTGCCAGTTAGACATATTTTTAGCACCAAACCAGGGAAAATGAGACCACAAGGGGCTGACTTATGCAAGTCCAGTGCCTGGGCATGCTCAGTAGAGAGCACAGAACATTCTTGAATATGCTTGGTACATGTGACATGATTTGACTAATGAGCATCCTCCAAGTAGAGACCAACTGAGCATATGCAAGACTAAACATTACATAAGGGGGGGCCACCCCTTAATTGACTATTCCTTAGATGGAAAAACTATAAAAGCCAAGTCCCAGTAGAAGGTGGGGTGGTTGCTGACTTTCCCAGAGGCAACCCACACTTAGTGGCTGAGGTGTGTATACTTTACTTTGTATCAAACTTACTTTCAGCAAGCAGATGCTCACTCTATGGAGCCAACCTGCATTCTGTACTAAACTTTAAGTATGTATTTCTTGCTTTTGTGTTAGACTTGATGTCTGTACTAAACTTACTTTTGTGTTCAACTTGAAGTGGGCTCTGCTCAGTCTCTGGAGCGAGGCTGCACTCTCTCTGCAGAACCTGTATTTCTTATCTGTTGTGTTAAACTTGTTGTCACTTTCTACTGTGACTCTGCCCTTGAATTCTCTCCTGTGGTGGAGTCAAGAACCTGGAAAGAGGATGGGGTGAATTGAGTCTGGCTATTGGGCCCCCTGGACCCTACATCCGACATCAGTATCACCCCCTAGAAGTAAACATTTTTTAAACTTTTTGGCCACCGGTCAGTTTTGCTTGTCCTTGAACTTCATATACATACAACATAGAGCTTGTGTTCTTTTTTTTCTGGCTTCTTTCAGTCAACACAATATCTGAGAGATTTATCTTTGTTGTTCTGTATACCAATATTTAAGCACATATCTCTAGTTGGAGATTCTTATTTGATAACCAAAGACAGTATTTCTATATTTTTAAAATATGATCATGGTTGCCTTATGATCAAAATAATTAATACTGACTTCATAAAGTTGCTGGAATACTTCAATGAGATAATGTGTATAAAATGCCTAGTGTAGTACTCAAGTAGTTAAATTCAAAAAAGTTACTCAGACTTGGGGGAGGGCGACGTTCTTTTCGTCCACTTCAATCTTAGCTGCCTACTTTCTGTTTGTGGGAGTTAGGCCCTTTGCCATCTGGTGGTCTTGTTATTATCTTAAGTAACATTTTAGCCCTTAAGAATGCTAAATAAAATAATCTTGTGGTCTGGGAATTTAACAGTGCATCAGGATCTACTTTTTGCACATTTGAGCATGAGTTAATTTCTTGGGAACTACATGTTAGGTTTTGATAGTGACTTAATTAAACTTTCAGTGTGAGAAAAATAGATGTTTTGTCACTTTTAAGCATAAGGAGATATCTTTAATCATAGAGAGAATCTTAATATAAATAAATAAAAATAAATAAATAGTATTGGAGCACCCCTACAAGCAGCCTTCATTCCAAGTAAATGTCAGACTTACTGCATTGCTAGAGTAGTAAATTATTCACTTTGCGTAGCCTTAAGGCTTAAACATAATATGAATCATTGGTTCTCACTGAAATTCTATCAAACATTATAAATATCTAGACAAAGGAAAGAAGGAAACAAAATTCTGGGAATCTGGAGTATAGAGTCAGGGAGTCTCCCATTATGGGAACAAATACTAGGATCTGGGAAAGCGGATGAGCTGCAGATGTCCGGAGTCAGGAAAAGAGTTGTAAGTCACTAGGAGTTCTATAAAGGAAAGATTAAAACTATTGAGCAGGAATTAAAGTTCCACAAATCTCTGATGCTGTAGTTTTGGCCATTGCAGCTCTGCTGCTGTAACACGTACTAAACAAGCCATGTAAGTGGCAAAATTCTAACTTCTTCCGCACCCAAAATTGTCAAGTTAGCCTAATGTAAAATTTTTTTATAGTAATAACACACCATAAAAATGGAAAAAAAAATAAGATTTACTTTATCCAGATGTGCTTCCCACCTCATTCTGAGGCCACATTCTATAACATAGAGGATGCCTGCAGTGAAAAAAAAGCACTGATTTTTTATGCCCAAAGTCTTCTATTTCACAGCCTTTTCTTTCTATGTAAGTGCAATCAAGAGAATAAAGAATAACGTGTTGACAGAGATGGAGGCCTGCTGAGGATTCGAGGCAGCAACAGACCAGCTGAGTGGACAGCAGCTATGGGAGGGGTGGGGCTCCTAAGCAGAGGCTGTGAGGACCCTCAGCATAAAGGGGTAGAACCCCCTCTGAGCAAAGCAGTGACAAAATGTGGGGTAAGTGATTGCTCTGACCATTCTGTGCCTCTGTCCTCATCTCCAAGTTCTTGATATTAACGGTATCTACCTCACCATCTATGTTATTATTCATGCATTATTTATTTACTATACTAACTCCGTGTGGGATATTGTACCAGGTACTGAGCAACACGGACATGAGCTAAACATGGCAACTCCTGCATTATTGCTGCCCCTTCTTCACTATGAAGATGACCTAGCTCATGAGAAGTGTTGCTGGTTTGGAGATGGGAGAACCCAACATAAGAGCTTTGTGTGCAAAGGTCAGGGAGAGAAGATGTGCGAAGAAACACAGCATGGTGTGATTTAGAAGTGTGTCTAGTAATCAGGGTTTGAATCTCAGTCCTTTGCCTAACTATTGTGTGACCTTGCACATGTTTCTTGCACTGTTGAGCTTCCTTTGTGGAATGGAGATGATAATACATACCTGCTTCCTAGGATTGAGGTGAGGATCAACGAGGAAACGTAGAGGGAAGGCAGAGGAGAGGACAGAGGGTGGTGAGCATGATTCTCCACCCATTTGTTAACCACTTGCTCTTCTCATGATTCCTTTTTTACTTACACTGTGCTGGTGTCCAGTGATAAGGCAGAAAGCAGGACAGCCTCCTCCTGCATGGAGAAGGTCAAGTCTGCTGTAGCACCTATGGGGTACAACATGGCTCTTCTGGGGCTTGGGTTGCGGCTGCTTTCTGCCTTGATGGCCTGGGGCTAGATCTGTATTGGATGACGGGTTAGGAAATATGGGTCATGAAAAGAATGCCCCTTGTGTGATTCACATGAGGTGGCTTGCATATGTCCTCATGTGTCTTTCTCTACCGTCAAGACTATCGTTGGGATGAGTGGTGTAGAACAGGGAGTGGGTGGAGGATAACAACCATGTCAGGTTCACCCTGACATTCCTACAAGACTGTCATTAGCTTTCAGGGAAGTCTTTATCTCTGGATTAAACTTCCAGTGTTCAGAGAGGAGCCTTATTTTGTGGTTGGTCTCCTAAGAAGTAACGTGTAAATTAAAACAAAACAAAACAAAAAAACCCCAAACCAAAGAACTTTATTTTAAACCTACCTGGACAGTTGTGGGTTACATATGCTCAAGCAGCTCTCAGCATATATAAACAATTGTTCCCTAATTTATATTAATCTGGTAAAGTCAGTCTTGGATTTTCTCAAAGTGAGAGTTATCCTTGTATTTAGTAACAAAAACTAACAGGCATCATGTGGGCTTGCTGGGGTCAGTTAGGAGCAGGTTATTCAGCTCCTGCTTGAGATAAGCTCTGGGTCAGAATGTCAGGTCCCTCAACCCCTCCCCCCCCCTTTCCGGCTCCCCACACACCACCCCTGTTCGGCTCTCCCAGATGTTTTAGATTCCAAGAATGTTTGCATTGATTAAACATTCTATTTTTTGCTCATTTCCCCATCCCAGACCTTGAAAATGTTATCTTTACTTTTATTGCTTGAGATCAGGGCTATTTCTGGAAGGTGTGGGGTTCAGGGAAAAATCACAGTTTGTGTTCTTCTCTCCCCTGGTTTTTTTTCTTTCACACAGGTGGAAGCTAAAGGGACTTTAAGGACAGGTGTTGTAGGTGGAGAGACTGTCTAAATCTTTCATTGAAGGATTCTGCTGGACTGCTTTTTGAGTGATGGGTAAAGGCGTGTTTATGGGCTCATTGCATATAAATGGTCTGTAATCTTTTTTAGAGCTGGGTAGTCTTTGCTTAGCAATTAGGAATCTAGACTGAATCAGTGTGTGTTGGGGGGTGCTGTGTGAGGATGGTCATCTCCCTATATCCTGTAGCAAGAAATGAAAGGCAGCATTGCAGAGGCATTCAGCTTTGGAAGATAAGCCATGAACTCCGGGGATTAGTCTATCGGTCCTTTAGCAGCCTAATTTCATCTCTAATTCACTTCAGTGATTTGGTACCCAGGTCATTGCCTTCAAGCTATGCTTGGGCTAACGATTAGAGGAGACTAATATAGAACACACTGTGGACTTCAGCTCATAAGACTTGGAATAAAACTAGATCTTACCACATTCCCAACCCTACACCCTTGGGCAAATCTCTTAACCCACGCTGAACCTTAGTTTCTTTATCTACTAAAATGCAGACAATGATACTTGCTTCATAGGACTGGCATTTCAGTGTTCTTATGAGGATTGCATGAAATAATGTGTGCACAAATTCCAGTCTTGCTTTTGGCACACAGTGGATGATTTGAACTTTCAGGAATTTTTACGTTCATCTAGTGTACTTTTCTCAGGAAGGGATGCTTTTATGGGGGCTTCTGTGCCCCCAAATCTCTTTGAAATAACCCTCACTTGTCAAAATGTGAATTTTATTTGGAAAATTCTAGGTCAAAGCTCAATTAACATGGAAAATTTCAGTCATATTTTGTCATTGGTTATTCTTTGTAAAGTCTCCTTCACATGCTATTGTGTAAAATAGGTGGGGTTTGCGGAAATTGAGGGGTCACAGTTTTATGAATGATGAGGGAGTTTTAATTGCCCCAGTCTGGAAAATTAGTTGGCTACTATGTTATTACCTAGGGACTCATCTAAGGTGCAGATACTCAGGCCCACCACAGACCTGTGGCATCAGAACATCTGATAGCAACACCAGAAATCTGCGTGAAAAATCAAGCACCCTTGATGATTCCTGTGCACACCAAAAATTGACAGCCACTGCTTTAACTGTTATTGGTCATTTATTCCTCAGACTGACCATGACCTTGGGGCACAGATTTTCGAAGAAAGTTGGGGAAGGAGAGTATGCCAAAGGTAGGACGAGAAGTGGAATCAGAGGTAGGAATAACTGCAGGTCAGTTCTGCTGACTTCCTTTATTTGAGTCTTGTTTCTTGCGTCATTAGGAAGGGTCACCTTCTGGGGAGTGACAGCAGGGCTGATTCCCAAGCTCTTAAGCCTGGCATGAATCAGTAAATTAACTTGCTTTTTCCTCTCCCTGTTTTGGGTTTGCACATTGTTCTGCAAAAGCTCAATGTTGTGCTTAGGGATACATGATAGAAGGACTAGAGAATATATGCTAACCATGGATTATGCCAGTGGGAACTTACTTTTTTCTTTCTGGTATCCTTTTTAAACTGAAATTGCATGTTTACTAGCAGCATAAGAAATAGGTATGAATTTAGTTATTATATTTCCCATATTTGACTCTGCCTTTGTAATACTCAGCCCTGATGAGTGAGGGATGTTTTTCTTTCAGTCATACATCTGTGACTCTTCCCTCTACTTCTCCCCCAAACATCCTTTAAGAAAAGAAAAAGAGTTTTAGTATCAAGCACAAGGGGGTTTCAAACAATTTAGCAGGCCATAGTGGAGTTCCTGGAATGTAGTGGAAAGCCCAAAATAGATATCCAGGAAGATAAAAGGAAATGGCAACAAAGAACTTACTTTAGGATAGCAGGACCCTCCTTCATTGCCACAATTGACTCATGTAAATTTTTGGTTTCTGCCACCAAGTGGGGTGTTTTCCATGGGTTGACTCATGCTCCTCGCTTCCTCCCTGAAGAAAAAAAAAAGGAAACTACTCTGATGATCTGAGCAATTCCAGCCATCAAAGTTGTAAGAACTCATTGATCTCAGGTTCACACAGAAGTCTCAGTGAGAAAATGTGGGGCTTAGAGATTGTGTTTCTGTGAAAATTCATTCACTCAGGAAATGTTTATTGAGTGCCTACTATATGCGAGGCACTGTGCAATGGTATCCCAGAAGCTAATAAGAAATTGCCCTTGCCATTAGGGAGCTTTTTATCCATTAGAGAAGAAACAAAGTGGGTGAGGAACTCTAATAAAATATGAACTGAATGCAGTGGGAGCCCAAAGGCCCACTCTGTACCTATCTGTGACCCTTCACGTGGCTAGTGCCTAGCAAAACCCAACAGAGAGAAAAGTTTCAAAGTTTAGCTGTTTTGTGGGATATAAAGCATCCTCCCCAAATTTATGTCTACCTGGAGGCTCAGAATGTGACCTTATTTGGAAATGAAGTCTTTCCAGATGTAATTAAGTTAGAATGAGTGCATCGCAGATCAGGGTGGGCCTTAATAATAAGAGAACATACACAGAGTCACATAGGGAAGGGCGCCATGTGCAAAGGGAAGCAGAGCTTGGAGCCATGCTGCTACAAGCCAAGGAATGCCAAAGATTGCTGGTGACCACTGGAAGCCAGGTGACAAGGAACAGATTCTCCCTCTGAGTCCTCAGCCCTGCTGACCCCGTGGTTTCAGACTTCTGGCCTCCAGAAATGTAAGGGAATACATTTCTGGTCATCTAAGCCACCCAGTTTGTGGTAGTTTGTCATGGCATCTCTAGGAAATGAATACAGTTGCTTTCTGGAAACTGTGTGTTATCTGTCTCTTTGCCTTGCCCCTGAATCTACTAAAAATCATACACTGTTCCTCTTGGTATGTGAAGACTACTGACACCCGATAAGAGGGAGGAATGGGCTGGAAACAGTTCAGCAGTACAAAATTTCCCTTGGTTACTCTCTTTGTCTTATACTTTGGTATTTTCTGATTGTTCTGGCTGGTTCTTAGCAATTCAGTACTGGTAATTCCCTTGGCTGTGGTTGTCTTCCTTTCTAATGTCCTTTCTACAAAAAGTCTTTGTTCCTTATAACACTCTCTAGAAGCAAACCACATGGACTTGCTAACTTCTGGTCCAGTTGTGATTTGCCGGCCCCAACTCCTTGACAAAAATTAGTAAGAAGATAATGGCTGCATGAATATGTGAGCATTTTAGCCCAAGAGGCTTTCAGTTGTACTGATGAATGCAGGAATTTTGATGTTGGGAGAGGTAGATCTAATGAGCTTTTCTACTGAACAATACACAGGCTTGGGTTTGTGCAGCACCTCACGGCTAGAGTTGAGACTTAATTAACTTTGGTCCTGCTGTCCACTTACCCATTGTGTTGGGCAGTGACGGAGTGGCCCTTCTTCCACAGAATCTGGTGGCATAGGTGCCAGAGGTTAAGGAGTTCTCTATCAGGTTGTTTTATCTGGGAAAATTTTAAAAATTCTACTTCTCTTCCCTTCCCCCAGCCTTATTATTCAGCAGATGCCAGGTGGTGACTTGCAGATTGTATTTCAGTTTCTTCATTCACTCTGAAATTTTATGACCTTGGTTTCATATCCACAGGGAAAAATGTTTCCAAAGAAGCTTGAAAATTATTGAGGGGATTGAATGTCCCTCCAATAGCCCTCTGGGACACATGTAGGGGTAAATGTATCTTTTTAATCTATTCATTTTGCTATATCTACGGGGCTACTGGATATATCATTTGGAAAGCAAAAAATAAGTTAATGTACTCAAAGAAATGGCCTGACTATTCCTGACTTTCTCCTCTCACCCTCCCCAAACATGATTGGTTGTGAAATTAGTGCTAGAAAGAGGACCCAGAATTATTAGTGGGCCAGCCACATGTCACTTTCCTGCTTTACAAACCAGTACCCATATCACTCTGCCAGCTGAGAAAGGGGCCAGCCAGACCTAAAGTCACAGCAGTCATAAGCATAAACTCCCATTTCAAGAATGTGCATCAGTGAAAGGGAGTATTCTGATTGGGTCTACCATTACCAGAGGTTTCACTCAGGATGTTACTTAACTTCTCTGGCCTCAGTTTCTTCACATTTAAAAGGGTGGTCACTCTATTCACCTCTTAGAAATTACTATGATGACTGGAGATAATGTTCATGAAACAGTGTTTGGAAAAGAGTAAGTGCTCCATAATCAGGAACTATGCTTATTATTATTTTTTAATTACCAATGCTCCTTGGCTTATGATGGGGTTATGTGCTGATGAACTCCTTGTAATTTGAAAATATGTAAGTAGAAAATATATTTAACACACTTAACTTCCTGAGCATCATGGCTTAGCCAAACCTACCTTACACATGCTCAGAAAACTTACATTAGCTTATAGTTGGGCAAAATCATCTAACATAAGCCTATTTTGTAATAAAGTTGAATATCTCATGTAATGTATTGACTACTGTCCTGAAAATCAAAAGTGTATGGATACTCGAAGTATGGTTTCTGCTGAATGCATATCTCTTTTGCACCATAGTAAGGTCGAAAAATTGTTGAGTTGAACCATCATGAGTTGGGGCTCTCTGTATTAAGATTATTTGTGTATAGTCTTGACCATTGTGAAATCTTAAATGGAAAGAAACTTCCCTTAGTCTTATTAATTTATTTAAGGCACAAAATGTCTTTGAGTCACCTTCGGTCACATTTTGGCTGTGGTTCATTTGCTTATTAATGTGTCTGGACTTTCTCAAGCCTCCTAGGAAACTGGCCAGCTGAAGTTCCTATGGCCTCTGCAGGGACAGGGTATCAGGAAGTGGGGAGAGCCAGTGAGCCAGCACCCCTCTTCAGCAAGTGTGGCCACACGCTGGGCTGATGCACAGGCCTCAAGGGGCTCCTGCCTTAAAGAACCTAAAGGGGACATCTCAAGACGGGGAAGAACAGTTCATATTAAAAGAACGGGGACATCTCGTTTTGCTGTCTGATCCCTCTGGAGGAGATAGATTCTCTGTCCTACAGCAATCACATCGATTCTCTTCCTGCAGCCACTTTGGATTCTGTCTGGCCTCCTGTCTTCCATTTTTGCATATTTCTGACAAGACAAGGCACTATTTCCCTTCCCTTTTAAGAAGAATTATAGTTTTCGCCTCTCCATGCTTAAAGGAGAGAATATGGCTAGTGTGCTTGCTAGAGGGTCTGGAAATATGAAAGGTTAAAGGAGCATCATACTTCATATTTTTCTTAAGGAACCAATTTGGTCAAAACACTAGGTATCTAATTATCAAGAATTGAGGCTAGTAGGAAAGATGGAGGGAATTATATATGAGCAAATAAAGACTTAGAAAGAAAAGTGTCGCATCATCTACAGGCACACGAGTTTTAGTCTGAACTGCTGGGCAGCTGTGTATACTAGAAAGGGCACAGCAATTGAAATCAGAAAAATGTGAGCTGTGTATCAACCCTGTTTTGGGTGAGATTTGAGCCTCAGTGTCCTTGTCTATAAATGGGGATAATAATGCCTGACAGACTGGTTACGATGACCAAATGAGCTTAACATCGTGAAAGTGTCATGTAAATTACAAAATGCTATATAAATATTATTTTCAAGTTATGGCCCAATAAAAAGGGGCTTCCCATCCATTGTATATACTCAGGGCATACCTGATCTTGATGTCCAAGGAAATTGTGATCTGCTCATGACTTCAGATGTAAAATTGAAGGAAAGTGTCTGCAAAACTCAAATCACCATCTATGGAAGCTTTTTTGTCATTTCCAAATGAATCCAGGAAGAATTTAGCAGCTGAAGCAGTTTCCCTGCTTCATTTGCTTTCAAAACCTCAATCATCTGGAAAATTACAGGGTTGGAGTGGCTGAGAATGTGAAGCCACTGAGGAAGACACTGCTGAAGAGCCCATGGCCTGGTCCTGCTGAGTCCTGCAGCGCGCGCACACACGCACACACACACACACACACACACACACAACACACACACACGCACACACAACACACACACACACACACACAGAGTCAGCTGTTTTCAATGAGACAGCAGGGCTGGAGAAACCAAACGGACTGGAAGAGGCTTTCTGTGTTCCATCCCAAAAAGCCTGAGGAGGAAGTTAATTGGCTCAAGCTTACTCAAGGACTCTCTGGTGCAGAGAGGAAAAGGGAAAAAAAATCCTCATGAATAGGAGACTCTTGTCCTCCCTTGACAAAGTTCCTTAAACCCCGTCTTGGCAGGATATGCAGACTTTGTCTCATTAACAGAGCCCTTGAAAGATTTCAGCCAACATGTGGGCTCGTGTAGGAAGCACACAGTGAGTGGCTTTCCTTCATCACATGATAGTGGTGGATTTACATCAGGACCATGAGGTACATCTGTCATAGTGTGCCCAGATAAAACATTAATGTGAACATGATTTTTTAAGTTCATAATGGTTTCCACCTCTGGGCCGTGGTGTCAGAGGGCCAGAAATGGTTTCAGTCATTAAAGGATAGGATTAGTCCCTCCTCTAGGGGGAGGGAAGGACGGAAGTTAATGGCTCATGATAAAAAGACAACACATCCAAAGTGATAACAGCTTCAGTTATTTACTGAGTTCTATGCCGTATTCATGTGTTTTGTGCATTTTTTTTTGTTATTTAATCATCACAACAATCTTATGGAGAGATATATTTACCCCTTTTTTTGGAGGGGAAAACTAGTACTGGCAGAGGTTCCATAACTGTGCAAACTAGTTATTATGAGATATCTGAGCACATTACTAGATGTCAGAGCCAGAATTTGGGTTTTTAAAATAATTTTTTTAATTAAATTTATTTATTTATTATTAGCATATTCATTCTTACAAATCATGATATTTGTTTATGTCTTTTGCCTGACCTATGCCTACCTTCCCCCCCATCTCTAGAATCCTTAGGTTTGTTCCCTCCTTCTGAAAGTTCAACGTATTGTTGTGGTCTTTTCTTTCTTTCTTTCCTTCATTCCTTCCTTCTTCCCTCCTTCCTTCCCCCCCACCCCCTTCCTTTCTTCCTAGCAGCCAGTTATGAGTGAGAACATGTGACATTTCTGTTTCTGTGTCTGGCTTATTTCACCTAACATAATGTTCTCCAGACTCATCCATGTCGTTGCAAATGGCAGAATTTCATTCTTTTTTATGGCTGGGAAGTATTCCATTATGTATATGTACCACATTTTCTTTATCCACTCATCCATCGATGGACATTTAGGTTGGTTCCATATTTTGAGAGCCAGAATTTGAGCTCAAGTCTGTCAGTAGCTGACACGGCACTTCCTTGATTAAACAAAGATTAATTGAGAACTTCATCTGCAGGGCACTACTGAGCATGCTGTGCTCTCTTATTTCTGGTCTTCCATGGGCTTTTTTATCTCATAGGATAAACAAAGCACACAAATAGCCATAATGCAAGACCTAACATGGTAAGTGTCTGAGGAGGGGTCATATTCAACAGATTTTACAATAGGTGACTGACCAATCAGAGCAGGTGCTGGCGTGAAACCAGTGGGTACAAGGTGACCAGCCATCCTAGTATTAGATAAATGGTTTGAAAGCCATATCCAGTACCAACAGTCAGAGAAGGATAAGGTGAATTATGGTTATGAGGCCACATCTAGAACATAACTTAAGCCTTTGTAACTCAAATTATAACTCAACAAACATCCATGGCATTGGTGTAGGACATTAGCTCCCCATCCTACTCCAAGTGTCCTTCAGACACTTTGGGGTTCCCCATGTGTGTTTGTGTAATGTCCCATGTGTTCTTCTTCTCTGGGCTCCCAGTTGGCTAGGCATGGCTGTGTTTTGGTGACTGTCACCCCCACTCCCACCATGGACCCCACCAAAGGCTGTTCTCCCTTTGCCTGCAAAACATCTATCATCTCAGTTGTAGAGATGCTCACAAACCCCTTTGCTGTTTAGATTCTATTTTATTCAGATCTCAGGGATCTTCCTTTTTCCTTAGCTGTCTGGGAGAATGCTAGCAACATGGAGTAACTCATCATCCTCTTTAACCAATTTTATATCTGGACTGAAAGAAAAAATTATCCCTGAGCCCCCAAATCACAAAGCAAATGTTGAGTTTTTACTATTAACTCTGCTAGATATTATTGTGTCAGAGACCAAAAGAGAAGGCATGTTCCTACTCTTGAAGAGTTTTAACCATCCCTAGAGAGACAAGACAGATGCATGTGTGGGGGACACAGCACTAGAGAAGGAGCCTGGGGTCCAGTTCCGCCCTTTGCTCAGGCTGTGACCTTGCCCAGGTCATTTGGCCTCACGCTGCACCTTCCTGTCCCTATCTGAAAATAAAAGAATTGGCCTAGATGGTATCTTGTTGCCATTCCAGCCCTACTTTTTTCTGATTCCAATAAAACATAAGACAATGATGTGAAACTATGTATGACCCTCTTGGGAGAATCAGACGTGGACTGTGTGTATCCCAGGAAAGGGGAGGGATCATAGTGAGCTGGGGGTGTGCACAGAAGACTTGATGGAGGAGAGGGAACTCATCTGGATATTAAAGAATAGGTTTGGATTTCCAAAGAATTTGGTGCATTTCCATCTGGCATATAAATGAATTGGGTTTGGGGAGTTACTATCTAAAGTGAAATTTTAGTTAGTATGGGTAGTATGAGGGTGGGTGGATTAGGTGCACCTTGGACAAATTTGCTATATTCTGTCCTCAATTTGTTCTCATAAAACTCAACTTAATCTCTTGAGCTTCTCTCCTGCCCTCTAATCAAAACAAGAAATGGCAGTGACTTTTTTGTGCATTTCTCCTCTTCTTTTGCCCAAGTTCTAAGGGAAAGAAATGTTTATGCATCTATTAATCACTGTAAGTTGTCTTTGTTTTTGGAAATCCCCCTCCCGATATCATCAAATTATCTTAAGGGTTCCCCTGGGTGTAAACAGTACCATGGTAGCTGGTCTTCAAAGATGACCTCCCTCATGGAATCACACCTCAGCATAATCACACTCCTGTATAACCCTCTCTTCTTAAATTTCTCTGGTCCTGAGACTCATTCAATGGAGATGTGGTGGAACTGATGCTGCCTGACTTTCCAAGACTAAGTCATAAGAAGCTTTGACACGTCTGCCCGAGGCTCTTGGAACTTCAACTCTTGTAAAACTCTCTGTTGGAAATTAGCCATCATGTAAAAAGGATAACCACCACCTTATCCTGAGACCATCATGCTGTGAGAAGCCCAAATCTTTTGAAGAAGCCCAGGAAGATGAGATGCCACATGGAAAGAAGTGTCCAAGGGGTGCCAGGTGGCAGACACGCAGTGAAGAAGCCACCTAGGAAGTCGGTCCTCCAGTTCAGCAGGTGCCATGCCCAACCAAAACTTTCCCAAATTCCTGACCCATAAAATCATGATCAAGCAAAAGTGGTTGTTTAAGTCACTAAGTTTGGGTGATAATTTTAAAGCTACAACAGATAACTGGAGCAAGTACCACCTAGCCATAATGCTATTTCTAGAAGTGTTTGCTGCATCGATGTAGAACAAAAAAAAAAAGAATAGTGGTGGAGAATAAAGTTGGAAAGAGAATCCATGCTAGACTCTACTGTTCTAAGATATTTGGATTTTATTACATCAATAATGGAAAACTATTGAAGTTTTTGATTAGGAGAATGACATCTTTAAATAATAATTTTACCTTGAAGTCTGGCTGATGCCTCAAAGAAGGAGAAGAAAAAAAAAAATGGAGCCAGGGAAATTAGTTAGGAGGTCCAGGAAAAGAGTAAGGAGAGTGTGAAGTGAAGAAATGGAGATGGGAATGAGAGAGGGGCATGGCGGAGCACACTGCAGCTGCAGCGTTATCATAAATAGGATCCTGACTAACTGGATATGGGGTACAGGGGAGCAGCAGGGAGAGTGTCAAAGAGGACCCTGAGCTTGTAAACCTTGGTGACTTGAAAGGATGAAGCCATTAGTAGAACCAGGGGACATTAGAGGAGGATTAAGTTTGGAGGTGGGGGAGGGGAGAGGGGAGAAAAAATGATGACAAATTGTTTTGAGATGTTTCATTAGCTGCCTATTGTTGCCTAACAAATGATCCCAACACTCAGTGGCTTAAACAACATTTATTATATCACACAGTCTCTCTAGGTCAGGAGTCAGGGAGTGGCTTAGCTAGGTAGTTCGGGCTCAGGGTGTCTCATGAGGTTTCAGCACAGACTAGACTGCTGTTATCTGAAGATCTGACTGTGTCTGGGGATCCCCCAACCCCCAGGCTGGGCAGGTATTTGCAATTCCTGGCCACATGGACTTCTCCACTGGACTTGCTCACAATGTGGCTTCACTCAGAGCAAGTGATGCGAGAGAGGCAGAAAGAGAGGGGAAGGATGGAGAAAGAGAGGAAGGTGGAGAGAGAGAAGGAGAGGCAGAGGAGAGAGGGAATGAGGGAGAAAAGGAGGAAGGTAGAGCCTGAACCCTAAAGGAAGCCCCAGTCATTTTGTAATCCAATCTTGTGGGTGACATACCAGCCCTGCTGCTGCCTTCTGTCTATTACAAGCAAGTTGCTAAATCCAGCCCACACTTAAAGGGAGAGGAATTAAGTTCCATCTCTCTTGAAGGGAGAATTTGTGGACATATTTTTAAAACCACCACAGATGTCATAAGTTTTGGCTGCAGAGAATCTCTAGGTGAGGACAGCCAGTGGACCTGAGGAAATGTGCAGATGGAGCTCAGAACTGAGTGCACACCAGAGATGGATGAATTATTCTTGGATTCATTTTGCAAATATTTATTGAGCATCCCCAATGCACCAGTCACTCTGCTGAGAAGGGCTGTGGTGATGAATAAGACAATCAAGGTGCCTGTGTCTATCACACTGACAGCCTGGGGAAATTTGGATGAGTATACAGGAAATTCTGATGCCCTGACCATAGGAAATGGGGAGTGGGGGTGAAGTTTAAGATGAGACCTGAAGGATACATAAGAATTAACTGGCTGCAGGCAGGGTTAGAAGAGAGATGTAGAGAACAGCATGAGGGTAACGTGGGAGTCAGGAGAAAAGGATACCGCCTAGGAGACCGGGAGCTGAGGCATTGTTTCCAACCTGGTTGCTCAGGAACAGAATCCTGGTCCGTAGACTTATTTAGTTATGGCCCATAGACTTATTTTATTTGGCTTGCATTCTGCTTTTTTTTTTTAAATGAAATAGTTGCCAATGTTTTAAAATCCTGGATTTCTAGTTTCTCTAGAAATTTGCGTTCTCCTGTGACCCATCCTGCTGGGGTTGTCCTGGGCTGTCCACTAGCTGCCCCTCCACTCTCAGTCACTGCCGCTGCCCTGGCTATTTGCTCTCCCATTTGCATAGTTCGATGGGCTTCTTTCATTCATCCCCATCGTGTGCCTTGCCCTGGTTGATGGTAAAGTTTGCAATCCTTGATTTGATGTTTTGATGTGACATCATTATATAGACGTTGAATCATCCAAGATGATGGCAGATGTAGCATTGGGAGAAAAACCCTGTAGAAGAGGGGTTCTGGAGGGCACATCAGAAAGGTCTGGCAGGGGAGGGAGGCTTGGCAGAGTGGTCACAGGGGCAGAAGCATTTGGCCATATGTGGATGAAATGCTGGAGGAGACAGTGTCTGTGGGACTGCAACCAAGGATGACAGTAAACAGGACTGTGAGGTGTCGTAGGTGTAGCAGGCCACAATCTCCAAAAGAGTGAGTCCTTGCAACCCCTGATAGATGATGATAAGGACAGCTGATCATCACTGCACGCTTACTGTATGGCAGGTCCTGTTCTAAGCACTTTGTGTTCATCATCTCAGTCGATGATCACAATAGCCTTATTAGGAAATACTAGTATTATGTCATCTTTTTGCAGATGGGGAAACTGAGGCAGAAAGAAGTTGAACTACTACAGTTAGAAAGCAGCAGAACCAGGGTTTATCTCAGGCCATGTGACTCTAGAGCCTGAGCTCTCAACCCCCAAGTAAGGGGAAGGAAATGTGAAAGTGTGATGGGATGAACCCAGGGAGGATGGGTGAACAGCACTTACAAGGGAAGGATTCCTTATCTCGAGTCCGGGCAGAGACACCAGCCTCTCTAGAAGTTGCTGACTTCTTTCTGGATGATTTGTATATTCTTAATTATAGTTTATTTTTTATTTGGGGAAAGCACCCAGGGAGAAGCTCTTAGTCTGAGGCTGCTGGCAAGCAGATTCCTAAGACGTGATTGCTAGAAGACAGGTTGTGTGTGCTAAGGCAGTCTCAGGCAGCACCCCAGTGGCTGGATGCCTGGTTTATTGAGGTTGACTTAAGCACACCATCGAATCCAGGGATTTTGCAAATCTGTGCTTGTTAGTCACAAGCACTTCTCAGGGCTAGGCCCAGCCTTGAGCGTGGTCTGTTGGGGTCTTGTACGTCCTCCTTTGCCTTGTGCAGACCCTATTTCTTCTATGCCCTTGTCTTTGTGCACATTATGCCCACCAATTAATGCACCTTCCTGAACCCTTTTTTTGAATGCAAAGCTCCCATATGTACACAAGTCACATGTGGCTCACAGGTATGCAGCCAGCAGTGGGGCTGTTTGGTAGGCTGTCACTATGCCTCAGAGTGTGCCTGGCCTGGGTCTTCCCAACATAACTAGAAATGGTCAGTCTTTACAGTCTTCAGTTCTCTGCTTCCAGCTCCATGTTAGTGATAACACTAAGTCTAGAGTAGAAATCCTGGAACTCTTACGGCTAAAACTTCCTCTTCCCTAGGCCAGGTTTATCAGAGAAGAGATAACTGAATTCACAGAAGTAGTTAACTTAAACTGTAAACATAGCTTATCAATACACATCTTTGCAGTATGGTTTGGTTTATCTCCTGGCCTGTCCTGAGTCCCAGGGACCCCCTGCTGGACAAACGTGACCCCTTCTGGCTCCTGGTTTTGATAATCACCTTTAGCACTGGCTGCCAAGATAGAAATCCTAGCGGTATGGTGCCAGCTTTCCTCTCCTTTTCCCTTCTTTTGCTGAATCAGAATAAGGCTCAGCATGGAAACCTTCTCTATATGCAGCATTTGCCCAACAAATGCATCTCAAGACTGACAGCGATGTTGCTGTGGCAGTTTGAACTTCCCCAAAATAGCTTTTTCATAGTTGGAGACATGTTTAAATAATAAAAGCAGGTTGTCATCTCTGGGTTATGGGTGAAAGAGCTATTTATAGAAGAGCAAAAAATCCCTAGTGTGATAACTTACATTATTGTACAAGGACAAAGGAAAATTCTTCAGAAGACAGATAGCATGAAAGGGATTTAAAATTAACCTCATCATGTTTTATTCATCAAGACCTTAATGTGACTTATATATATTTTGGGGGGGAGAAGGCCATATAATTTTGATTCCTTTTACCTCTTTTTAAAAAATAAAATAGTGATCCATTTAAATAATTAAGCAAGGTCACGAACTGTGGTCCTACTGGCCTGTCCTGGGTGGAGACCCATTCGTTTTGCTCGGTAAATACTTAATAAAATTTTAGTAGAAGTCCTTTTGGCCTGGGCTCCTGCTCTTTAGTGCATACAGTCTCCATCACTCCCTATTGTAGCACCGGGGAGCTACAGCCTCCCCTGTGGGCATTTAGTATATAGCCCCTGGTGGGAGTCTTCTTTTGCTTTGTGCAGACCCTGTTTCTTCTATGTCCTTGTCTTTGCGCACATTACACCCCACCTTTCCCCAACTAGTATGCATCCCTTTACCTTTTCCTTGAATCGAAATCTTACATATCTCCTACACTGCTTCCAAGAGGACTTCTCAGGCTGTTCTGGCCCATCGTGATCTCCCTTCTTCCTATCTTCTCAACACATGTAATTCTCAAATTTTGGTGGTGGAAGGAAAAGGAGGACAGAAGAAATGTGATTATTAAAAAGTGTTACAATAATGTTACAGTGATATTTAAGATCCTTGAGGGCAGGTACCATGTCATCTAATTGAAAATATACACCTGTAAGGTAGGCATAGCTTGCATCTTGGAGTTCATTTGGACTGCATGACCATTTAGAGTTACTTGGGTCATTTGTCCTGATACTTCAAATCTTGAATAACTAGATTGGAAAGAAGAAAGAATTGAAAAGATAGGAAGGAAGGAAAAAGAAGGAAAGAAAGAAAAAAAAAATAGACGAAAGGAATACTTTTGTAGTAATATAATTCTTAAAGGATCACCAAGATTAAAATTTGATCAGACCTTAAAGAACACTTAGTGACCCTCTGTCATTTTATGAGAAAATCAAGACAGAGAGTTGAGGTGACTAATTCAAAGTCATACTGCTAGTTAATAAAAGGGTAGAACTAGTAATGTAGTCTGTAAATTTCTATTAGTGTCTTTTCTCTCCCTTCTTCCCTCTCCTTAAGTATGTATATTAGTGCTTTCATGTGTTTGTGTGTGTGTGTCGGGGGGGGGGTATGTTTTGGAAGCCTCTCTAACAAAATCTCATTGACACGTCATAAATCTTTTTGTGCTGATGGATACAGGATGAACTGAAGGTGCAACTTTAGGAATATATGGCTAGCTTGAAATGAGAAAGTCAGGGAATCCAGAGACACACTTTAGAAAAATTTTCTACCGTAATGGTTAAAAAACATTGATGCTTAAATGTGTCAAAAACTTTCAGCTACCTAGAAAGCTTGACTGTCCAGACCATCCCCTTCCCCAAAGTTTGCAGACAATTAAGCTTTTATTGCATTTCAATTAGTTAGCAAATGTGATGCCTCAGCCTTTTTGAATCTGTGGAGCAAGGGTGGGAGGCTCCAGGTGGAAGGGGCGCCCCTGCAGGCAGTTTCTCCTGCCTTCCCGCCCTCTGTGTTGGGGGGATTGATATGCAGCTGTTCTCCAGATGCCGGCTTTTCCCCAGAAGCAGCTGCGTCTCAGCAGGGACCCCTTCTATCAATGTGACAACCTGCTGAGGGCTTTGGAACTCTTCCAGATGTAAGGCATGTTGAGGCTATAAAACACAATCATTAGCATTATCTCCATTTTTGTTTTAGAGTCTCAGCTGTTAAAGTTTCTTGTACAGATTTAGGGCTTAATTGTTCTCATTTTTCTTCATACGTAGCTTCTTTTGGATAACATGGGATCTTCCCTTAAAGCTGGGTTTCCTAAAAAGAAAGCAAGAAGAGCTATGAGTAGTGTTCCTTGCTTCTGGCTGGCTGAGAAGGATGGGATTAGAGACCAGCCTTTTCCCAGCTGCAGTTATATGCATGTCTGTGAGCTAAACATAATTGTCCATGGCTTTCTTTTGCTGAATTCACTTGGAATCAATGTCTTTTTTCTTTTTTCCTTTTCTCCCCTCCCCTCCCTTTGTTAACACAGTCCTTATCTTCCACATCACCTGGAGAGGATCTCTTGTTACTTCATCCTCTTGAGATCTGTGCTCTATTCAAGAGGGCAATATATGTTTTGGGGTGGAGGGTGTTACTTAAAGATTAAAAAGTTAGTATTTCTTTGCAAAAACAACAAAAAAAGGATTTTATATTGAGAGTGGAGAAAATTGGAAACATGGAGCTTGAGGTCTGTAAAATCAAAGAAACATACAATAATGACCTTGAATAGATTTGCCTGCAGAAATTCATCTCATTGGTTTTTACTGTAGTCGTTTTCTCTTGAAAACCCAGTTCCTCAGTGCACAACCTCAGAATCACACTGAGTTTCAATGACAGGATTAGAAATACTTGCACAACCCCATGCTGGTCTTCCTAGGCAGGGGATTTATGGCATCCGTGGTATGCATCTCATGACAGGAGCTGCTGAGGAGAATTTGTTCACAAAGGGAGTCCAATAATTGGCCAAGGGAGATAGGCTTATGCATACTGATAGCTAAATTTCCTGCAATGTTTATAAGTCTTGGATTTGACATTCAGTTTACAGAAAGCTGGACATGCAGGCCACGAGGGACTCTTGAGCTGCAGACCTCTCTGGAGGCTGGGTGCAGGACTGGATAGACTCTTGAGATCCAGGGTAAGCCTGCCTTCTCCAATGAGCTCCAATCTCTGTGAAGAAAGATGCGCAGGCTGGACATAGAGTGCCAGACCTCATATCAGAAAGTCATTCTTTCACTTAACAACTTAAAACAGAATGTGTGATAAGATCCTATTCAAAAATTACACTCCCACACACATGCACTCTATCCATCCATCTATCTATTATCTATCTACAAAATATGTATTTAAAATAAGATTGAAAGGCACATAGCTGACATTGATTTTGTCTGGATGATAGGATTGGGGATGATCTATATTTTCTCTTTTAGATGTTTTTGTATTTTCTGATTTTTTCAAGAAACATGAGTTACCTTTATAATCAGAAAATATCTAAAGGTGTATACAAATGTACTAAATATTTGAGCTTCAAAATTAGCATCAGACTTGGACAGGATTGATGTTGAGATTCTTTTCTCAACAAACCTACTGGAATGCCATTTATTCAGGAAACCCACTGTATGTACCATAAAAGCTAGCTCAGGCAGCAGCAGTTTAAAAATGCAGAAATACCATCTTGTCTTCATTGTTGCTGATGAGTTTCTGTAATATCTGTAATTTTACATCTTGTTTTTGGCTAGTTATGTGGCATATATAATTGTCAAATCTGTGACCTCTCTTAAGATCTGTGTGTTTTATTGTATGTTAATCATATGAAGATACTTCAAAAAGTTTGTAGAAAAATAGAATTAAAAGATAACACAAATCTTTCCATGATGTTTTTGAAGACCCCTATATCAACAGAAAATAAATAAAAATTAAAAATCTATGTAAAGTGAAATGTGCTTTCTCGGACCTTTGTTAATTTCTATGAGATTATTTGTATACAAATTGAGTAACCAAAAATGTCTAATGGGAACAGAAAATGGGATATTTAGTAATATTAGTAAAAGTCAACTCTTCCCCAAGAAACAGAAGTCCAAGAAATGCTGCCTCTTGTGGAAGACACCAGTGTCCAGGAAGGCACTGAGCAAAACTCTTCAGCTTTTGTAGTTGGGAGAGTGACAAGTGACAAGTGACGGCAGGGTAAGGCTGGGTGATGTGGAAATGTTTGAAGGACACAAAACATCAGCTGGTATGAAAACACTAACAAGGATAAGAACAAGATAACTCACCTGGAATATCTTATTTTGTAAGTAATATGGTAACTTTCCAATTGTGATTTTCCCCCATCAGTGTTTGATGCTGAGACTCTTGTGATGTGTGGGGCATTTCAATAATGACTAAATGGCCTTAAACACTTGATAAAGCCAAGATCTTATTTTCTTTTTAATTCAGTGCAAGATGAATTGAAAAACAAGTCAATTATGTTTTGTTACAGATGTTTAGCTAATGAGGTAAACTTAGAAAAAAAATTATTCCAATTGCTATCTTAATCCTTAATCTTCAGTTATGTGTGTAGATACATTATAAGAATAATAATATTTCAGTTGATAGTGCATTATCATTTTTAAAGCATTTTCACATACGTGATCTCAGTGGATTACCCTGACAACCCTCAAAGAAGTTAGGCTAGGAATTACTACTTTTTTGTAATAAGGAAAATGTGACTTTCCCAAATTCACTGCTGGAACTGAATCTGACCCCCAGTTTGAATTCTGATATCCCCAATTCAAAAGGGACACTTGTTAGTTATTTATATTTTTGAAAAATCCAATTAAGCAGAATTCACTATATTAACAGTCTGGGATGCTCCAGATGCGTGAAAGCCCGAGGCCTTCAGCCTATAGAGTTTGTACGAAGGTTCGGGCTCCTCACACTTCACTAGTGGATACAAGTAAGGCCATTGTACACGTGATAATTTAAATATCTTTAGGTCAGGTTAACTCCCCAAAAAGGCAGAATTGTAAACCCCCATATAGTTTCTTACTACACTCAATGAGGATTCAGAAAGGAGCTAGCCCAATTATGTAAAATACCAATATAATCTGCTAAATATTTTAGCCCATCTGTCATTGAAGGAGGTCCTGTATTCCTTTTTTTAATGGAGTCCAAATCTGCTTTTGATGGTCCAAGTCCTCCCTGAGCCGCTGCAAGACTGAGTCTCTCTGAGAAGTAGACAGCATCCTGGCTCACCTGATCTCAACTTCCCTTTCTCACATAGGCATCTGAGCAGAATAGCTCAGCTCCCTTGCTCCAAGACTTGCTCAAGAAAAAATTTCTCTTGGCTCTGCTAACAGTTCTTCTCTCTGTTGAACCCAGACCTGAATGCAAAGGCTGGGAGGAGCATTAATATCTAGAGTCAGATACCTGGTTTCGCCACAGTCCTTTCCCCCATTCCCTGACCTTGGAATACACACACACACACACACACACACACACACACACACACACACACACACACAGCTTCAAATCTTCAGCACAAACTTCATAGGCAAATAACATATGGTGGCCTCACCTAGTAGTCATCACACAGGCCAGATTGCTTAGACATATCTAAATCCCACTTGTGGCTCCAGCCAGGACCTCTGCCTCATTATTTAGCTGGAGGAACAAGATTAATCCCCATGAAAGATGAGTGCACAATCCAAGACAGAATGTAATGAAATGCTAGACAAGTTGTATGTCCTGTAAGTGCTGTAGGACTCGAGGCCAGAGAAGGTTCCTCCAGGCTAGTGTTAAGAAAGACTTCATGTGAGCACATAGTTGTGCTGGATCCTGAAGCAAAAGTGGGATTTTGATAGGAGGCATAATATGCTCACATTAATTCTACTTGAGGAATGTTTAACACATACATCCTTATAAAGTTCATTTAACGAGTTTTCTAATTTCCCGCTTTCAGTAGAAACTGAATTACTGTCTTTTTTTCTAGAAAGAGAAGTGTTGGAGTTCCAAGTCCACTTCTGCTTGTATCGAAGTGATCCAGGCCAGAGATGATGGTTCCTTAGACCAAAGCAGAAGCTGTGGAGACAGCAGGAGGTTACTGGATCTTAGTATTTGCTGATATACTGGATGTGGAATGTGAGAGAAAGAAAAGAAGTAAGAAAGATCGCCAGGCTTTTGGCCTGATCGACTGGAAGGATGAAGTTCCCATCAACTGAGATTAAAAAAAAAAAAAAAAAAATCGCCCGGGTTTTGGGCTGATCGACTGGGAGGATGAAGTTCCCATCAACTGAGATTAAAAAAAAAAAAAAAAATCGCCCGGGTTTTGGGCTGATCGACTGGGAGGATGAAGTTCCCATCAACTGAGATTAAAAAAAAAAAAAAAAAAAAGGTTGCAGATTCAAGATGTTTTTCAAGAGTGATTGGTAGTTCAGTTTTGGACATTTTAAGTTTGGTATCCAAATGGAGACACCCAGTAGCCAGTTAGATATATGATTCTAAGGTACAGAAGAAAAGTTTGGGAAGGAGATACAAAATTGAAGTGGCTGGCACAGAGATGGCCTTTAAAAACCATGAGACTTGAGGACAGCACATCAAAAAATGGGAGGAGATGGAGAGAGGCAAAGTTCCTGGGGCACTCAAAGTCTTCCCAATCCCTGGGCTTCCCTTCCCAGCACCTCCAGCCCAGGCTCCGGAGTCCAGTGAGCTGCATTCACACTCTGCTACCTCACCGGGCACTACTGCCATCTGCTGGGCACTCGTGGAGCTTCTCCTGTGTTCAGCTGCACCCTCTGGGTTACAGGTGCTGTCTCCTGCAGAGTTGTGGTAGGATACGTGAGGTACCAGAGGTGGGTGGAACAGTGGTGGTGTGCATGTGGACACACAGGAGTCTACCCAAACAGTGAAGCTTATGCCCTCGCATTTAACAACTGAAAACTCCACCCATCCCAACCACAGCCACAGGTCTCAAATTCTAGTGACAAACACCATGCAGACCTGAGAACTGTCCCTTCCCTGACCCCACCGGCCATGCTTACCTGTTTGACCTTCTCTTCCCTTGGAACGAATTCTCCCTGGGAGGTTTCTTCTTTTAGGCATATACAGAGGCCTGAATTCAGACTTTTTCTGTTTCCTGTGAGAACACCTTACATACTAGTCTACCGCAGTCCACTGGTGTAGAGTGCCATACGTCTATTTATTGTAATATTTTAAAAGGTGGTATGCTCTGATGTGTGGGTATCTTTTCTGAAACATCTTTGATCACGGGCATCAGGGAAGCAAAAACTCCATTTGGCACTAGTGAAGACAAGGCACGTACACAGCAATGGACAGCCATCTGATATTTAGCCAGTCTATAGGTGAAAGCATGTGAAGTCTTCTAGACAGTCATTACGCTTTTATACAGGGCATGATGCTTAAAAGTGTGCTAAAATGTGATGTTTAAAATCAAACATTCATTTTATTATTTTTTATTAGGGTCATGCTTTCTTTAAATTTTGGGTTTCAAAGTTTTAAAAATTTGTATTAGCATTAGGAATCTATGTATGCCATAACAGGTATTTATTTTTCAACCGGGGCAGGCCTCACGGTGGGTTTGTGCATGTACCTGGTTATACCACTTCTCCTATACAATATGTAGATCTGTAGAGAGGGGCTGATATCCTGATGGTGAGCACCAGAACTGCTGGTCAGTGTGTATTCTGATGGGTTAGCTGTCCTTTTTGATTAGTCCATGGTAATGCCACATCAGTCAGTAAATACTTTGAGTATCACCCCTGGGTTTAGATATAGCTGTTAACCCACTGATACAGTAATTTACATTTTGTAGAATGATTCTACATACTTACCACACTGGAAAAATTATAACAACCTTATCAAGTAGATGGAGGAGATGTAATATTTATTCCTTTCTTTTGAAAGAAAAGAAAACTCAAAGTCACAGTGATTGTGCCCCAAATTACACAATGAGAAACACCAACATCATCTTTAGGAGACAGGACCTCCGAGCACCCAGCAAAGTACTTGTTCTAGTAAGCAACATTCCCTTTTCAGGATTCTTCTGTCCTTTGAGTTATTATCTATATGGACTTTTGTTTCTCTTTAGAGTTGCTATGCAGGAAGAAAAGTAGAAACATTTGCTACTGCCTTTTTTCCACTATTTGTTTTCTTCTTTTTTTATGTGACATTTTCTTCTCATTCTGGTTTGCATGTTTGGGAGAGAATGTCTTATCTAAATGGAAAAATGAGGATGTGAATTTATAGGCTGATGTATAGGATTGAGGAGGGGGTGTTCTGAGGGTGTGAGCAGGTGTGTGAGAGGGTGTGATGGAGCCCAGTGATGTCAGGCTGAGTAACATTTCCTCTCCACACAGTAATTTACGGTGGGACCCTTGACACAGCAGGAAATGGGGAATAGATAGTGTAAGAACAGCTGGAACACCTGGAGAAACTTCATACTTGGAGAGTACTGTGGATTCAACATCTTCATTTAGTTTGTTACCTGCTAGTGTTAGTTATCTTTCTTTGGATGTGTTATTTTTTGAAATTATTATTATTTTTTTTCTAACTGCATCCCAAGCTTCCAGATGGAAGCAATGGCATTTTGCCTGATTTCATCCCTGCAATTTCTGGCACAGTGCTAGGAACAATGCACGTGTTTAGGACCCATTGTTAGTAGATTAATCCCTGCCATTCCTAGTGGTCAGGCGGACATATAACTTATTGCTCCATAAGCTGTAGTAGAAAAAAAATCCTTGAGCCCCAGTAATGGAAATCTATTAATAATACTGCTTCTCTCAACAATTCAGGGGTCCAAACACAGAAGGCTGTCATTTGGGTCCACAAGTAAATTTTTTTCAGGCAAAAATTTAACAAAAAACTGAATGAATATTTTAAGAAGTCTGGCCAGAATAGCCTGTCTCAAGAAGTCTTTGTTTACCCAACTGTGGTAATTCTATCAACCCAATCACTTCCCTGAGAGGATTGCCCCATAGTCCATTTTATCCCAGATTTTCATACTGATCATTTGCTGGCAACAGAAAATGCAGCAGCAGAGAGAATAAAACATAAGTTCCATGAAAGTAAGGACTTGACACAAAAAAGATGCTTGTGGTAGATTACAAGAACGACCACAGATGATTCTTCTTCTTCTTCCACACCCTCTTGAAATTGACTTTATAACTCTTTTCATCACTTTATAGTCTCTTTCTCTACTCCTTAAATCTGGATTGAACTTGATTTTGTCAATAGGATATTAACTAATGCGGTGCAAGCAGAGACCTGGAGAGTGCTTTTTCACTGAGACTTTGCCCTCTCCCTGCCCTTGCAATCTCAGGCTGCCATGTGAATAAGCTCAGGCTAGCTGTCTACATAAGAGCCATGTGGTCCAGTTGTCCCTGCGGCCTCAGCCAATAGCCAGCCAAGTCCCAGAAGCAGAGCCACCTTAGCCGACTGACAGCAATCTGTAGACGTGTAAGTGAGCCCAACTGGGACTAGCAGAAGAACCACTCAACTGAGCCCAGGCCAAAATGTCACTCTGCGAATCATGAGCTAAATAAATTGATGGCCAACATATAGGGAATTTGATAAGGAGTTTTCTCTCAACAGTGAAAAAAGAATCAATAAAATTAGTTACCTGAAATTAAAATTAAATATTCAACAATAATTTTGTAAGAATCTTACCAGGATCTGAGTTTATAACATTGGCTAGCTATGAAATGTCTTGGATTCTTACACAAAGTAGAAAATGATTTTTATCAGTAGATATGGTAAAAGACATTACTATTTCAGTTATAGAAAGTTTTTTATAAAATTATAAGAAACATATGAAAAAGATATTTTACAGGAGGTGAAAGATCCTCAATTAAGCAACAAAGCAGTTTTCATTAGAAAACTATACCATTCCAACAGTATAAAAAAATATCTGGTATTTTAAGCTACTATGTATCTGTGGTGGGGGATGGTTGTTACACAGAAAAAGCCAACTGATGCAGTCCTAAGTAAAAATTTCTTGAATAGATACATAGATTGAATAAATGAATGAATGGATAAGTGAAGAAATGAGATAGGTGGTTATTTCATTGTCCTCCCATTTCACAAATAAAGAAACTGAAGTCAGAGCAGTGAAATAACTCGGCTGATATGAGGCAGCGAGTTTGTGGAGGAACCAAAATAAACTATGTATTATTTTCTTTTAAAATCACGTCCTGTCTCCCTAATGATACTTCAAGACCCTTGAGAGCAAGGATCATGTCTCTGTTTCTTTAGATCAGCAGGGTCTAGCAAAAGTATTTTATGAGTTTTTCTATTTAAAAATTGCTTTTTAAGTATATAGTACATGACTAAAGCACACTAGTCAAAAGGTAGAACAGTTTTAATGAAAAGTAAATCTTCCTCTCACCTCTTTCATCAGCTGTCCAGTTCTCCTTCTCAGAGGCATTTAGTGTCAAAGAGTTTTTATTTGCTTATTTGTTTTGGTTTATATATTTCCAGAAGTTTATCATACATTTGGTCTAGACAATGGCGAGCAGAACTCAAAGCTCATTTGTTTCCAAAAATCAGGGAAAAGAGGGCGGGACAATAAACAAAGCCCAGTCTTGTCCCTTCCAGCCATCTGCCATACCATTTTTGGAGACAAAATCAAGATAGAAATTAATCAGGGCTGATCAGAGTACTCAAGAGTAACTGGTGTCTTCTGGGTGATTGTGATCTATATCTATCCTTGTAAGACAAAAGGAAACAGCATCATGAAAATGTAGGGGGTTCTCTGGACAGTGGCCCAGATCCGTGCCCTCAAATGTTTTGTCTGGATTGGAAACTATGGAAATTTGTCTCCAAAGTGGGAGGTTCTGAGGGATTGCTTTGGTTTGCTCTTCTGCAGGGATAGCTTTGCGTGGAGAATATTGACACTCTGGGGGCTGGATTGAGGGAAGACACAACAAAGGAGAAAGGGAAGAATCTGAGCACAAGCTGGGAGGCTAGAAGGATGGGGGTTTGCAACAGTTTAGAATGTGGCAGAGAAACCAAGAGGATGAAGTGTGGGAAAAGGGTTTGGGTGTGTTTGGAAGGAGTCTATGATACCATGGAAATAGAATACATTTCAGTAGAAGGGGGAGAGGTAGAAGCCAGATTGCTGGAATGAAGAAATGGGGGAAGGAGGGAGAAATTGTTTAGAAACTGAAGGTAGCAATTGAGAAACATGTGCAAGCTTTTTGGACATGACAGGAGAGTAAAAGATGGGATGCTGGTAGAAGAGGAGAGGAAAAAGAATGAAAAGAAGGCTGTTTTTTAAAATGGCTTTTAAGATAAGGAAGTTCAGAACATGTTTGAAAATGGGAAGAAGCCCAAAAAGAAAGGGTGAAAGTAAGAAAAATTGCGAGAGAGAAGACTTGGATAAGGGGGACAAATTCAGTTGTCTTAATAATACATTACGTGTACCACATCGTTTTTGCAAAGTACTTCGATGTACTTTATCTCACAGGTGTTTCTTATTAAGAATACACTTACATGCTATATGAATTTATAGTTATTTTCCTCTGTCAAGGAAACCAGATATTTTTTTGTAATACATTTTAGCTTTTTGTAAAAGTAAAACCCTAAAGTTTTATTTTCTCTTTTTTCCTTCTCCCCTTTCCTTAATACATTCTCCTCTTATAACCCCCCCTCGACAGTACCTGTTTCAGCATTTGTCCTGCTTTTTACCAGAGATGATAAAATGTCACCAGCCCCTTGTGACCCCCCTTATTTCAACACAGTTCCACAAACTTGTTCTATCCTCAAATGTCGTTCTGTTTCCCCAGATTTTTCACTGGCAAAATTGTGTAGTTAGTTTGCCTGTCTTATACGAGTGTACTTTACCCTGTGTCAGGGTGATGCACATCTCCATCAGTCCTCTGATGCTTCTGATCCATGCCACCTCCCCACACCATCCAGCTTCTCACTGTCACAGCTGCCATCCGGGCAGGCTGACTTGTTTCTTACCACCACACCACCTCCATTGTGTGTGGTGAGGGTTTTTTAGGTCCTCGTGGCATGCTCGTGTGTGCCAGGAGGTCCTGAAAAGAAGAAATGGAATTTCTTTCTGCAGGTGTCCCTTGAACACAAGTTCTTCTCAACATCTCCCTGCATCTGCTCATTCCCATCTTTTTCCATGTCTTGCATGAAGGCATGTCTTCTCCTTGGCTGCTAACCTAAGGCGCTACATGGGAAATTTTTCCCAGAGTTGTATACCAGAAGATCCTCTGGATTCTACATTCTGGAAATTTCATGTGCCTGGCAAGTCAGGGCAGTGGGTGGTTTGTTTTCAGTATTCAGTTATCTGATATCTTTTTCAGTATTCAGTTGTGTTTGCTTTCACTTCTCTCTGGTGAAATTTTGGCTGGGACAAACACAATTGTAAAGGTGTTAGCAACATGAGGGAGAAGGAAGTACTTGATCTGATCCTCCAGTGATGGCTTCTTAGACACCATGGAACTTAAAGGGGAGTTATGTTTGGGCAGGGGAAGGGTCTCTCTCACATTCTCCAGCCCACCCAGTGAGTTGCTGCTGACTGTGCTTGCTCATGAGGTGGCCCCACTGGGAATTTTTGGTGCTTATGCGAAGGCTGGAGGCTGCCTTCCAGCCAGTGCCTCTCTCTGCTCAATGATCTCTTCTCTCCACCTTCTCCACCATCTCACGGCTTCACCCCACTCTGTCACGTTGACCACCTGCACAGCAACCTTGCACCTCTTCTGTGTGTTCTGTCTCTGGCGTTCAACTTCCTTCAGCTGGAAGAAGAGAGAAGAAGAAAAAAAAATCCCCCTCACTGAGAATTCATCCCAGCAGAATTACCCAGCCTTGAGCTTGCCTCCAGGTTCCCTCCCACGCACTGCCAGCAGCTTTCATATCTGCACAGTTCGAACCCTGTGTCCGCTTTGATAAGAGCCGGTGTAATCAGTGCCGCTGCAGTTCTCTGGCTCTGATTTCCCCTGTGGCTTCTGCATTCCTGTTGATAATTAAAAGAAGCTTTCTTGCCATGATGAAGGCTATATAAAATAAGTTAATAAGTAATAAAGCAGCTGGCATGGAGCCAGGAACTTGCTGCTGCTGGTGTCGTTCCCATCCTGCGGTATAGTTACTGAGGGGGAAGGAAGCTTGGCTCTCAGATCCAGCCTTTTGAATTGGATAGCTGAGAGAGGAAACTCGGCTTGGCATTCCTCTAAAAATGTAAGATCCACAGAGAACATTCTGTTAGAGTGTTTATAGGGGCTTGGCCTTTGAATGAGATGGAGCGTTGGTTACCGTTCCGATCTTCCCACCTCATCTTCTCTCCTTTCAAATCATAGATTACTTAATTTTCTTTGTGATTCTTACCACTGCACAGCTCACTCCTATTTTATGAAGTGTAAAATAAATGCAGCAGAGACTTGATCTCCAAGTTGTGTGTGTACTCAACTATCAATTTCTTCCTCTTCTTTTCAAGGGAGTATCTGGACACAACAGTAAAGATGAGCTCCTTGAAAAGAGGTTATTTATTTTGAGGCTACTGTGTGTTCACTAATGGTATTAGTCAGGGTTCTCCAGAGAAACAGAAATAATAGGATATATATGAGAAGGAATTTGTAAGGGGAATTGGCTCACACAATTGTGGAGGCTGAGAAGTCCCATGCTATGCCATCTTCAAGCTGGAGAACCAGGGAAGCAGGTGGTTTGGCTTAGTCTGATGCCAAAGGTGTGAGCATATGGGGAGCCACTGGTGTAGTGTTGGAGTCCAGGCTGGAGAACCTGCAGTTCTGATGTCCAAGGGCAAGAGAAGAAGGGTGTCCCAGCTTCGGAAGAGAGAGAACAAATTCACCTTTCCTCTGCCTTTTGTTATCTCAGGGCCTTCAGCTGATTGAATGGTGTCCACCCACATTGGTGAGGGTGGGCCTTCCTTACTCCGTCCACTGATTCAAATGCCGGTCTCTTTCAGAAACGCCTTCACAGACATACCCAGAAATAATGCTTTACCAGCTATCTGGGTATCCCTTAACCCAGTCAAGTTGACACCTAAAATTAACCATCACACTATGCTCTCTTAAAATAGCTATGGGTCAGTTTTTTGTTGTTTCTAGAGGCCTTGCAGAAGTCCCCTGTAATAAAGTTTAGGCCACAGTCAAAGAAACTCCTGGTAAAGTGTTTGGGCCTGGAGGAGTGGGGTGGTTGTGAACCTGTTTTGATTAGTCACAAATGCCTTATTTGCATTCAGTCTGCCTTTGGCACACAGAGAAAGAATAGTTGAGACCACTATTCAGGTTATTTGGGTTAAAAAAGAGATCCCTGTACTCAATTTCCCTGTTAAAGAGGAAGGTAATATTTGGTTGTGAATGAGCCAAGATGTCTGTTTCAATGAATAAGTTTCAATGATTAATTGATGCTTAAGACACATGTTTGCTTTTATCAGCTGGCCACACTGTTCTCTGGCATAGAAAATGCACAACACTATAAAGGCTGGAAGGTCAGTCCTAGGAGTACCCCACAGCAGGACTTCCAAAGCAACTTTGCTGAGCCCTCATAACCCCCAAATCCACTGGCATGTGGTAGTACAGCACCAGCGAAATCACCTCTTTCACTCTCAACTGCTATCTTTGACTCTAAGGTTTATTCTGGAATCATCTACAGCTCATCCCTGGCTTCTGTCTTTAACTCTAAGCTTCTGGGCAAAAAAGGAAATGGGCAGAATTCAGTATGTGTTAGTAAGGGGGTTGACTAACCCTAAATAGAACAAAGACCTTGAGTAATAGGGAATGTTCCAGGTTGAGAAGAAGATGGAGAAAACTAGGGATAGAGATTCCTAAGTGTCTTAGGTAATGTGGGCTCATATAGCCCACTGTCTGTGATTACAATATTGTGCATAATCAGTTTGAACACAGTTCTTTCACCCACACCTACAGTGGAGATGAAAAAGACAGTAAAACGTTTCTGTCCATCCATTCCTGACTTCGTAGCTACATTCAAAACCTCACCAGTAGCACTTTTTCCTCCTGAATTCTGATGTATCATCTCGTACTTGCTTCACATATTCTGTCCCGTAGTTATTATTGATTGATTCAAAATTCCTCCCTGGTTTTTTACCCTAAGTTGGCTGTTGACTCCAGCTCCTCTTAAGATCACTCACCCTGAAACTCAACTGCTGGGCAGGTGATGAAAGAGTTACCACCACATATCTATTTGCTGACTCATTCTGAGATCCCGAAGATATAATTATAGCTACCACTGGAACTGATCAACTGCATTCTAAGACCAGGGCTGCCACAATGCACGTGTACAGGGGGCACTGTTCACAAAGAATGCACTGTGAATGGTGCCTTCTAGCACTGAGCTATGGGAAGACCTGGGGGAAAGCTTTGTTCATGTAAGCCAACTATTTCTTCAACCTTAATATGCAAAACTAGACTTCAGAGGAGTCTGAAAACTCTGGTATGTGTAGTGATTACAGGAATTTTAAGATCAGAATTACTATAGTTAACTGATTTATTGTTGTCTTCTATGTCTCCACTGTAGGTATCTGTAAAAGAGTTACATTCAAACTGATTATGCACAATATTATAAAAACAGAAAGTGGGTTATATGTGCCCATATTACTTTCTTCTGCATCACCTGAACACATTAGGCATCTTTATCCCTAGTTTTCTCCATCATTCTTCTCAACCAGGAACACTCCCTACTCCTCAGGGTCTTTGTTCTTTTTTGGGTTAGTCAACGCCCTTACCAATACGTACTAAGTTCTGCCCCCCTCGTCTTTTTACCCCAAACACATTTCTAGGAAGGTTTATCTTATTGGATTTATTTGCTGGTGGGCTTTGGCAATTTTGCATAGTGGTTATAGTTTCTCATGTGACCTCTGGAACTCTTTTATTGTTGGAAGGTTGATAAAAGCATTCTTTTACTGACAGGAAGACCAGGGTTGGGTTAAGATATAAGCATATCCTTCTTGTGTTGATGTATTGATATGACTTTGGTGACTACTTTATCTCCCTTTATTTATTTACTGTTATGTAAGGAGATTTGACTGTATAGTTACAGCTATATGACTGACCATTGAACATGTTACACATGGTGTATTAGTGCTTTCTGAGTGCTTACTATGTGCAAAGTTCTGTGCTAGACCTACAGTAGCAAACAAGGGAGACTGGATCTGATGTTATATCAAGGGAGGCAAATATTTCACAATTAATTACATAACATTTTAGTGTAGTTCTTTTAAAGCACCTTGAGAAAGAAGTGTAATAGGCTGTGAGAGATGATAGAAGAAGTAGCTAGCCTTGGTGTTGAGATCTGAATACAAAGTGAGAATTAATCACTCAAAGAGGTGAAGTGAAGGAATTGGGAAGTGGAGGTGAGCTGGCATTAAATGTCCCATGTAGAGCTTAAGGCATGTGAAGACTCTGAGGCAGGAAGAAAAATGCCATATTCAAGGAAGAGGCATGTTATAGAAGTCAGCAGAAGTCAGATCACATGTGGCCTTCTAGATCACGTAAATAACATTATCACAAGTCAGGCTTCCCAAGAAGCAGACTCCAAGATGCAGATTAGCAAAGGTACTCTTGGTGAGTACTCTAGGTATCAATACCTACAGAGATGTGAAGGACGTAGGACTGGGCTGAGAGATGAGCTGAACTACAATGAATTCTCAAGAACTGCATCAGTCCATCCTAAAGAGAGTTGGAAGGGCCCCTTAGAGTTGTCACAAGTTTAGGTGAGGGGGCTGGGGCTTTCTACTTCATCAGGGACCAGTTGACCTGTTGACCAATGGTTGAATGAGAACCGCTCTAAGGAAGATGTGTGATCTTTATTGAGAGATTCCATTTATCTGAGGACAAGTCTGGAGAGGGATTTAGCTGAGAATTGTCAGCTGCTACAGTCTCGGCAGCTGGGGGAATGCATGCCTTGGTGCTGAAGGAGAAGATCTGGGTATACACCATGTGTGACATAGTAAAATATGTATTTGGTCTTCATCCCCATTTCCTGGCATACAACTCCCCAAATCCTCAGACTCTCTAAAGTGATGTCTTTTCGTAAGTTAATGAGTTGACTGATGGCTGGCATCCCTTCAGGACAGTGGATGGCCACTAGAAAGACCTATGCAGGATCAGAGGGTTGGGACTTTCAGCCCCATCCCCCTGCCTCTGTGGAGGGGAGAGAGACTGAAGGTTAAGTTGTTCTCCAATGGCCAATGATTTATTCAATCATGCCTATTTACTGAAGCCTCCATATAAACCTGAAAGGACTGGATTTGGAGAGCTTCCAGATAGTTGAATACATGGAGGTTCCTGGAGGGTGGCATTCCTGGGAGGGCCTGGAAGCTCCATGCCTCTTTTCCCAGACATATGGCCTTGTGTATCTCTTCCATCTGGCTGTTCATCTGTATTGTAATATCCTTTATAATAATCCAGAAAATGTAGTGTATCCTTGAATTCTGTGAGCCACTCTGGAAAATTAATTGAACCCAAGGAGGGAGTTATACAACCCCCAATTTATAGCCATTTAGTCAGAAGCACAGGAAAGATAACCTGGGGCTTGCTGTTGGCATCGGAAGTGGGGCTCAGTCTTGCAGGGTTGAGTCCTCCACCTGTGTGATCTGACATTGTCTCCAAGTAGATTGTGTCAGATGGAATTGACCCAGCTGGTGCCCTCTGCAGAAATGATTGCTTCTTGCGTGGGGAAAACCCCTCACACATTTGGTCACAGAAGTCTTCTGTGTTGATGTTGGTGTGAGAGCAGAGGTGAAACAGTTTATTCCTGTGTACTCACCTTGGCATCTCCTACAGACATTATTCAAATCTGATGAGAACCCAATGGGAGGTTTTCAGCCTGGGAGTAATATCATATTTATGTTTTATAAAGATTATCTTGGCTGTTGCATGGACAATGGATTGGAAGGGTGATAAGATTGGTTCAAGAGAGACCAGTTGGGAGATGGTGGCAGTAACTCAGGCAACAGGTAACAATAGATCGGACTGCTTGGTAGCAGAGGAGATGGACTGTTATTTGAGTAATAATAGACCAGATATGGAAAAGGAGACCCAACAACAGATTTGGTTGGAGAGATGATTCAAAGATAATCACTGAGTTACTGGCCTGCAGCACTGAATGGATAGTGAGGCCATTTGCTGAGCTATACAGCTGAGAAGACGAGTTGATCTTGAATTCAATTTAGGCAAGTCAAATTTGAGGTGGTTATGAGACGTTCAAACAGAGAAAGGCAGCTGGATGTACAGTTCTAGAGCTTAGGAAAGAGGTCTGGGCTGTAGATGTAAATTTTAGAATTGTCCTAGTATCTGAGGCCATGGGCTTAGATAAGATGGCCCAGAAGAGAGTGTGGAGTAAGATGAGAACCTAGGAATGAGCCTAGAGGAGCTCCCACATTTTGTGTGGAAGATGAGCCCCTAACTAAATAGACAAGAAATAACTAGAGCATTAGGGGGAAAGTTAGGAAAGTGTAACGTCATAGAAAACAAGAAGGGTGTCATGGTGAAGAGTTTCCATTGCTGCTTGTGCAGGTGAGACTACAGCTATGTTTTAGGCACTTTTTATATTGCAATAAAATGCTGTAGTCTAAATAGGATGGAAATTAGTGTAAAAATGTGGTTACAGTGTTTTCACATTCCTTTTTAGACAAGAACTACTTTATCTAAGTTTTTCAATCTGTGGTCATACCTCATGCTCCTAATTAAAGAAACACTTTACCTTGATGCAAGGAAAGAAAGTTTTTTTTTTTTTTTTTCTTTCTGTCACATTGCACAGCAAAATAATTGGTGAGGGTCTACTGAGTGCCTGTTATGTTCCAGCACTCTGCCTAGTGCTGCTGGATACATGCAGTCCAAGGCAAGGTCTTTGCTTGCAAGAGGATTAAAATCTAAGTGATGAAATCCTATCTGCTACTTCATTAGATATGTCTTAGTGCCAAAACAAATGGTACTCTGGGACAGCGGATGAGAGCAGCCATTATGGGCTAGGGAGATCAGGGAGGGCTTGGGTGGAGACACTGAAGCTTGAGCTTGGCTCTGAAGGTTGGGTAGGGAAGATACTTCAGGTGAACGGTAGGACTCCCAGAAAGGTGAAAAAGGTAAAGTATATGAGATATATTTAGGAGATTTTAATAATTGAGAAATGCATAAATGGGGTGGTACTTGAATGAACTTTGAAATAGCTATCATATTCTAAATTCTTATCCAGTTTTTGGCCCTTTAAATATCCTAATATTCAGTTTGTAGTATCTTTTGAGGCTCTAAAGTTTTCTGATGACATATTTTTTATTTGCTTTTCTTCTGAATTTTAATTGGTATGGGCTTTTCTTTGTGGTTTTAAATCTCAAATTGGCTAACTTTGACCATTAAGCCCAGAGGAGGTTTCTTCTAAAATGCAATTCAGTTAACTCCCACATTGTACTTTCTTCTTTTATCCCTACCCCGCCCCAAAAGATCATAACATGGGCTTTTACTGATGATTGTAGATAACAGGTTTGGTGATGGTTTAGAATCCAGAATGAGAAATCCTTTGAAGCTTCTAAAACCTTTGCTTGTACCCTTTCCACATTTACTTTGAATTGATAGACTATAAAAAAGGGAAAATATAATCAGCACATATATGTTGAAATAATCATCAGACACAGCTCCAAAGCATTATTTGTATGATAATTGAAGTTATTCAGTAAATGTCAGATTGCTATCTGGCTCTTTCCCAAGTATAAGATACTGAATATCATTTTGCAGGTTTATAATCTTCAAACCTAAACTGCTAAAAGCTTACCTTTTCATGGCCACTATGATTGTGACTGTTCCAAAACTGAACAGCTCCAGAGAGCACCATTGACACTGTGCTTTTGTAACCCCCCCCCCCTTTGTGTAATGCGCAGCCTGTGCCATAGATCGTAACTCTGCTTGCAAATAGTGTGGCAGGTAGAGGTGACGCCTGGGCTATGGCTTTCTGGTAGAAACATAGCTATCCTCCCCATAGCCACAGGATGAGGTGATAGAACTCTGTAGAGTACGGAGCACAAACCGATCTTTACCTGCTTCAACACTTGATTGATAGTTTGGTTGAATAAAGAATTCTAGGTTGAAACTGATTTTCCCTATGAATTTCGAAGTCTATGTTCTATTTTCTTCTAGCATGCTCTATTGCTACTTAAAATGCTGATATATTTTCATTCTTGATTCTTTGTATATGATCAGTTTTAATTCTTTGTATAGTTTTAGGATCTTTTATTTGTCCCAGATTTTTTGGACTGATCCTGAATAGCTTGGGAAGTAAATTTTCTGACACATTACATGTCTGCAGGTGTCTTAGTTTAACATTTGACATTTTATCTGAATATAGAGTTCTAGGTAAAAATTAATGTTCTCTCAGAATTTTGAAGGAATTGTTTCATTGCCTTGTAACTTCTAGAGTTACCACTGAGAGACTATTGCCATTCTGATTTCTATCTTTGGTGTGATTTGAATTTTCTCTTGAAAAGTGTTTTAGTTCTTTTTATCCTGGGAGTTCTGAAACTTCATAATGATATGCGAAGATGTGAATCTTTCAAAATATATTTATTATGTTGAACCCTTGGCAGGCCATTTCAATCTGGAAACTCATGATTTGTAGTTTTGGGAAGTCTTTTGTGTTATTAACCTATTAATTAATTCTTTATGGGTATTGAATTCTTTGGGTATTCACCCTGCTAGTTCTATTCTCCAAATTTCATTGTTTTTTAGTTTCTGTTTTTTCATCTCTTTATCTTTTTGTTTTACCCTTTAAAATAACTTATCTTTTCTTCTAGCTTCCTTATATTGAGTGTTTTATTTGTGTTATCATATTTTTAATTTCCAAGAATTTTTCTTTTTCTTGGAATGTTCCTTTTAAAAATAGCATCATGCTGTTTTCTTATCTCTATGAGGACATCAATGGTAACCAAAGTTTTGTTTTTTTTTTCTTCTCGAATGATCTGTTTCCTTCAGGACCTGTTTTGTTTGTCTTGGTTTCTGTCCTTCATTTTCAGGCTTTACTCAAATATCTGATGATCCATGTCAGGATTTAACATTTGAGAGTGAAATTCTGGGAGGTCACCTCTGTAAGGCCTGTCAGCTGGTGGGTTCACTGGAGGATGACTGGGCTAGGCTGTTCACTGTGCTGGTCATTTTATCCAGAAAGGGGTCTTATAATCTTCTGGGGACTTACAGGCCTGGAGTCTTTATTCCAGGAGTCAACCAGAGGATGGAGCTGTGAGTCTCACTGTTCAGTATGCAAACTTTCTCATAATCCCTGTGCAGGTCTCTTACTCCTCAGCAGTGTCTGATGTCCCTTTAATCCTTGTTAGAAAACATTGGTCTTCTCCTTGGTGAAGGGAGGGAGAATAATATTTTACTGTTTTCTTTGTCTTTGTACATGTAGGCCTTTAAAAAAAGATCTCATTATCTTGTTTTTAACAGAGACTTGAGAGACCTTTAAAGTTGACCTTTGTTTTTAATCTTCTATATTTAACCTACGGCCAGTGACCTTGGCCATCTCAGGCACTCTCCAGGGCCATGGCGTGAGTCTCAGAACTCTGTATCATAGCAGTCACAGAGAATTCAACCAGAGGGTGAGGGTCCCTGAAACTGTCTTTGCTATCTGTGCAGAGTCTGCCTTCCAGTGCAGTGGTTTCTCACCCTTATAATCATCTCCAGTGGTCGTCCTCAGGGTCACCAAAGTGGCACCTCACCAGGGTTCTGTTTGCCTTCCACAGCAAGCAAAATCTGTGATCTATTGGCCAGGCCACACTCTGTGAGTTCACTGTGCCTGTGGTCTCCTGGAAGACTCTGCCTGCCACCAACAAAACCTTGGATCCAGCCAGCACCAGCCTTGTTTCTGATACTGGTCACCCCGTCCGTCACCTGCAAAGCAGTCTCTACATCCCTTCTTATTCCCTGTTCTTCTCCACACTGGGCTTTCTCCTATGTCACTCTTCTTTCTGCAGCCTCTCGCTCTCCATTCTTGCTACTAGAAATATCACTTACCTCATCCATACATTTTCTTCACCTTTCTAACTCCTTAACTTCACTTAAAGTGCCCACATTTTTTACACTCATGAGCAGCTTTGCAATACTGCATAATACTTTTGACCCATTTTTTTTTTGGAATTTCGAATTCATTTAATTATTTTTGCATGGTATGTGTTAAAGAAGTGCTTTCACAGCAAAAGATCTATTAACAGAGTGAAAAAGACAACCTACAGACTGGGAGAAAATATTTGCAAACTATGCATCCAACAAAGGATTAATATCCATAATATACAAGGAACTCAAACAGCATAACAGTAAAAAAGCAAACAATCTGATTAAAAAATAGGCAAAGGAGCTGAATAGGCATTTCTCAAAAGAAGACATACAAATAGCCAACAGATATATGAAAAAATTCTCAACATTACTTAGGATCAGGGAAATGCAAATCAAAACCGCATTGAGATATTATCTCATGCCAGTTAGACTGGCTACTATCAAAAAGACGGAGAATAACATGCTGGTGAGGATGCAGACAAGGGGGAACCCTGCTACACTGTTGGTGGGATGGTAAATTAGTGCAGCCATTATGGAAAGTGGTCTGGAGTTTCCTTAAACAACTACAGATAGGACTGCCATGTGATTCAGTGATTCCACTGCTGGGTATATGCCCAAAGGGATAGAAATCATCCTGTCAAAGGGAAACCTGCACTACCATGTTTATCACAGCTCTACTTACAATAGTCAAAGTATGGAATCAATTTAAATCCTCACTCATAAGTGGGAGCTAAAAAATAAGTAAATAAAAAAGATACAACCATCACAATAGTACGTTGAATCTTCTAAAAGAAAGAACAGAACTGGGGTTACCAGAGGTAGGAAAGGGGCAGTAAGAGGGGGGATAAAGGAGGAACTGGTAAAGGGCCACGAAAAACGATTACATTGTGTGTTGTTGGATATACTAATTATCCTGATTTGAGCATCACATGTTGCACACAGGTATTGATATTCAACTCTGCCATTGTGTGTTGTTGGATATACTAATTATCCTGATTTGAGCATCACATATTGCACACAGGTATTGATATTCAACTCTGTACCCCACAGATATGCACAATCAACCATGTTACAATAAAAATAAATAAGTGCTTTCAAGTAAAATGTTTTGCTTAAGTCAGCATACTGTTAAAGTTCATATCATAAATTTCCTCAAAACACAAACTTTACATTTGATTCTCAAGCCAGGAAAGGAAAAAGTTGAAACTTATAGATACAATTATAGATATTAATGAATAAGGATTATTCATTAATCTATATAAATATTTTAATGCTTTATCGTAGGTACATTTCAATTTTTCCCATTTAAAAATGAGACATACTCTTTATTTGAAAGTAAATCAATTTATAATGATAAGCAAAATTATTAGCAAGCTACTACAGAAATGACAAATTAAAATATGTATATTTTAGAGACCAAATTGAAACAATTCAATATTACCCCATCAAAAAAACACTCTATGGCCCAGTGTTTGGCCATTTTAACTAAAACCTAACTTTTCTAAGAATTCATCTCCTCACAGCTTGCTTCAGCAGAGACAATGGTTTCCTAATCTCACAGGGCATAAATATGCCATTAACATACTCTCTCTCCCTTTGCCAATGTGACCACTGTTATTGTCTGAATTTCAGGCATCCTCCTTCGTTAGTTGAGAGTATCATCACCTGGGTCATTTCCATCTTCAGCAGAACCTATGCTATGGTGGACAAGTTGTCTTTCAGGCTGCAGAGGGCACCATGGTATCCCATATGTTTTACAATGCTAGCCTGGACCAGCTCAGCTCTGCACCACCTCTGAAATCATAAACTCCAATAGCCATTCTCTACCCGCAACTCTTTGTGCCTTCAGGCTTTCTTCTTGCCCCTATAAACCTGGTCATGAAACTCACTCTGATCTTCAATCACTCATTTCTTTCTTTCTCCCCAGCCCGTGAGCCTCCTTAGTGGACTGACTTCTTATGCATTAGCCTAGACCTCCATTCCACTGCATTAACTATCATTTTTACTCACTACCCTCAGCATTTTATTAGGAATACAAAAAATAACATTTATTGAGCATGTTCTAGGTATTAGGCATGTTACTAACCACTCTGCATGGATAACCATATTTCATTCTAACAAAAGCTCTATGGTTAGTTGCTATTATTATCTCTAGTTTACAGATGAAGAGACTAAGTGAGAACGGTTAGATATTTGCCTCAGGTGATGCAGCTGGAAGCCTTGCACCGAATTTCTGTCTCCAGAACTCACACTCCTTTAAATCATTGTGCTAACTCCTCAATAGCTTCATCTTACCTGCCTTGCAATTGTCCCCTTGGAAGATGTTGTCACCCACTTTTCTTCTCTTATATTAGGGATTCTAAGAGCTGCTGGAGAAAATTACCAGCCCTAGATGGATTGGTGCCACTACAGAATCATGATCTCCAGAATCACTTGGGCTTTTTCTTGTGTCCAGTTTACATGTGCCAAGTGAGAAGACTCTTTCCCTTCCTGCAGTGGCTATTTGAAACTTTCAACACAGTTCTTGGGTCCTCTACCTCACTCCCATCTCATTTGCTCGTAGCAAATGACTTTGACTCTTACCTCACTAAGAAAATCATGATTATCAGATGTGAACTGCCTTAATTTCCTGCTTACACACTGACAAATGTACTTATATCTGCAACCACTTTACTCTCTTTCCCTGAAGCCCAAGAAGATGCTGCCTCTGTTCAAGACTAATCTTATGCCAGGACTATGTACCTCATATTAGTCTAAGTCTATCTAGTCCAACATAAGGATCATATGATGCATTTTTTGCTTTTTCTTCTGTGCTGTCTATCTCTCCATTTCCACTAACTCCTCTTCACTCTGATCCTTATTCTCCATTAGCTGACTTGAGATATGCATTAACCAGGGTCCTGGCAGAAAGAAGATGGTATACTCAACTTTGGATAATTTGAAGAAAGTATTTGTAAAGCTATGTGCAGGCTGAAGGGAAACTACAAGCATAGTCGGCATGCAGGGCTGATGGGCAAGGGAAGGGAGTGGTTATTGTAACCCAGAACAAAAGTTACATGGGCAGAATCAACTTGAGAGGAGTTGATCAAAGGACAGAGCTAATCGACTCTGCAGGAAGATTACTGAGAAATAAATACCTCAACCGTATTCATTTGAATGCTAATATTAAAGAAAAATGCACTTTTGTAATTCTTAATTGTCACTATTTTGTTTTTAGATGGTGGGATAAATTTCACACAAAATATGTCATCGAGAAAATTTCCTGATTTCTACAATTCTTTGTTCTATCATTGTAAGTGGTCACTTACTATGCATCTTGAATATAGTAGATGCGTCTTGAATATACGTGATTGATTGAATTTGTTTTAGCTTCACTACATACCACTACATATTGTTTGCTTGTGTTTCTGTTTCCTGGTAACCTTCAAAGTTTTAATTCTATAAAAAACAAAGGTGAGGGAAAATGCCAAAAAAATAAAAAATAAAAAAATCTTGGATGCTTGGATGTTTTTCCCCTTAGTATCACAGAGTAAAAGAACAAAAACCATAAAAAAATCTTGGATGCTTGGATGTTTTTCCCCTTAGTATCACAGAGTAAAAGAACAAAACAGAACATGGAGTGGTGTTACATATTCTGGAGAAAGGTTAATTTGAAAAGTGAGGAAGTAAGTTCCCCCACCATGCTTGGCTTGGGCTAAGCCGTGGTCCACCAGGGCCAGTTTGGGCAGAGCAGGCCAAAGGGAACTCCCCTTTCAGTGCTGGCTGACCCCACACCTGCACAAGAACCCTTTTAGAAAGGGCAGCATGCAGTTACGTTTGGTGGCCCGCCCCCATTGCTCTTTCATCAAGGTTTTCTCTTACTCTTCTTGATTTATCCACCTTGTATCTTGCTAGAATATTCCTGAAATGGATATATCTGTGGCTTTCCTGGAAGTGTGATGTGGAAAAGGGTGGGGGTTGGTTTCCTGGAGTTGATCAAAGAGGGTCCTGGCTTTCTTGGAAGCCCTGAAGCCCAGGGCTCCCTTGGTTCTGTCTGAAGGTTTGCATAGCTGTCTTATGTTTGGGGTAGGGTGCAGCACCACCAATTATTTTTTCATCATTATCTCCTAAAATGGGAAAATTTTGTCACATGAGCATAAAAGTCAAGTATAAGGGTACACTGATAGTTATGGCCTGGGGATTGGGTGACATGAATATCTCAGTTTTTTCTTGGAGTCAGGCAGATTCTTAAGAAAACTCCATTGCCTTCTGAGAAAGTCTGAATCATTGTGTTTACTTTCTAGCCTGTACTTTTCCCTTCCAATTTTCTATTTCCCCTTGTAATTCTACTTGAAAATGTCTCCTGCCCTCAGGCATGCACATGTCTGGGCACCATTGTTTAATGTCTGGACATCTATCCCAGTCTGTAGGCCTGTCAGTGATTCTATAGCTAGGTGGGTTTCAAATGGCAAGACAATTCCTACGGAAGTTTTTTATTACTACAAGAAATTATACCTACCGTTTGGTTATATGCCACCAGATGAACAGTAGAGCTAGAACCAGATTAAGGGCATACTGACTAGAAAATTGAAAACGTCAAGTGTATTTCTCGATACACTCACATTTGGTTATATGCCACCAGATGAACAGTAGAGCAGATTAAGGGCATACTGACTAGAAAATTGAAAACGTCAAGTGTATTTCTCGATACACTCACCCATTTCCATATAACTAAAAACCTACTATTGAGTATGCATTTGAGTTCATTCAAATCAGACCAGTTTCAAATGAGGCTTTTATTTCTTCTCATTACTTTACAGTCATCTTCTCTATGTTCATTCTCTCCACAAATATTTACTGAGGGCCTTTTAAATGCCAGGTATTGTTTCAGATTCTGAGTTTACAGCAGGAAACAACAGGTAAAGTACCTGAATTCATAGAGCTTGCCTGTGAGCTGGGTAGACACGCATGCAATAGAGTACCTACTACTTATAGAATGCCTCACCTGTGGAGGTGAGGTCTATGAAGAAAAGTGAAGCAGCGTGAGGAGAAGCAGGTTGTATTTTAGCTAAGGTGTTAGAGGTGGCCTCTCTGAGGAGGAAACTTTGAGTGGAGAGCTGAATACTGTGAGAATGAGAGCCAAGAGATGACCTAAGGAAAGAAACTCTGCAATCTGTGTGTCTATGCATGTACATGGCTACACCTTAAAGCAAGTGATAAACAAGTGCATATCTGGATTATATTCTCTGTTTCTCTCTCTCAAAAGTAAATTGCTATACTTTGTTGCATTTGTGCTTGTTTGAATGTCTGGTGACCTGGATGGCCAGCTAGCCCAGATGAGGGTGCAAGTATATTCTTAGGATTCACTGGATCACATCCCAGAGGATCAGGAATTATCTAAAGCAGGAACCAGGGACTGAGCAACTTCAGCAACCAAGGAATAAGAGAATTACTCACTGGGCCTGAGCTGGATGGTTTGAATGGTGATAGTGGTCAGTTGTGCTCACGTCTTTCTTGGAGGCAGGAAGTGCTTTACATAGAAGCTTACTTGCTACTCAGGCCTGCAAGCTCTTCAATGGGCCCCACACTTGCATGGTTGGTGGTCTCTGCTGGCTCTGAGAGATGCACTCAACAATAAAGGCAGGGAGATGCAGCCGTATCTGGAGTCGTTAGTAGACCAATTTAACTGGAACAGAAACTTGGAAGAGAAGAGTAAGAGAAAGTAATAGGAATGCAGATTAAATTGCAGAGGCCCTTGAACACAATGTGTTAAGCAAGTCTTTGCAGATGAGTAAGCCTTAGTTACCTCATCTCTGAAATGGTGTTAATAATACATATTTCATTGGGTGAGAACGGTATGACTGACTACCTATGAAATGTTTAGCATTACGTTGTACACCCATTAAGTACTTCATTAAGAATAACAGCTATATGATAATGAAAGTGGTGTTTAAGGTTGACTAATGTGGCAAACAATGTGTAGGATTAGTTAGAAGATGTAAATAGTAGGATTGGGAGCCCACTTACAAGGTTGTTAAAAGTCTAGGCGTAAGAATAGTGGTAATAAGGCTGGGAAAGAGGGGACCCATGAGAAACCATATGAAGGAAGAAGTAGGAGGACTTGGAGACCGCCTGGGAATATGCTATAAAGGAGATGGGGACTTAAAAATCAACTGGCATTGGGCCGGGGAGATTGGGGAGAGTGATGGGCAGTTCAATGCATGGTCGTGGTTTTGACTAGGACTGTTGAATGACAGCACGCAGGGGTGGGGTGGGGCTGTGAGAGAGCTGTTCTAGAAGATGAGTCACAGTGATGGAAAGGGAATTGGTGAGAGTCAAATAAAAGCTGACGGATGAAAACAGACCAGTCTAGAGGAGAACTGCCCAGTAGTAAGGCCTGATGATCAGAAAGGGAACAGAGCCAAGGACAAGCTGTCTAGTCAGCTGTATAATTACAGTCCAGGAATTAAACCAGATTCCTTCCTTCCTTTCTTTCTTCCTTCCTTCCTTCTTTTTCTCTCCTCCCTTCCTCCTTTCCTCCCTCTCTCCTTTCCATCCTTTCCTCTTTCTTTCCTTAAAGAGTGGGCTAAGTCCCGTGCCTAGGACTAGATGCATAACGTTAAATAAATGAGATTTTTGCTGTCAAGGAGTTCATTTTTGAAAGCAAATTAGAAAAAAAAAAAGACTGTATACAAATATGGGAAGAAGGTTCAATAAATGAGGCCCAGTTATTTTGAATGGGGAGAGAAACAACTAGAGATTTTTTTATTTCTTTCTGAAAATTTTACATAAGGATGTGTAGGTGCATTTATTTATTTATTTACTTTTATTCTGTAGGTGATGTGATGTATTTTTCTCCAGGCTTGCTTCTTAAGGTAAGAAGTACACAGCCTCTGATTGATTTTGGTTTTCATTTCAAGAATGTTGAGTTGACTGAGTTTGAAATGACCCGTTTCATCCTCATAATATATTAAACATTTCGTAGTCTACTTTTCTTTCTGAAATAAATAGCCCGAGTGATTTATTCTTCTCTGGTGATGACCCATGAAGCCCTTTGCTCTCAGACTATGGTTCTTAGAACCGCAGCAGAAGGAGCAGCAGCTCCACTTGGGAATGGGTGAGGAATGCTAGTTCTCGGGCTCCATCCAGACCCGCTGAATCGTAAGTGCTGGGCTGGGGCCTAGAAATCTGTGTTTTCACAGGTGCAGTCCGAGTGATTCTGAGGCAGGCTGCAGCTTAAAAACCGGTGCTCTAGGTTCTTAGCACCGAGTCTTGCACTTAGTGGATGATCAATAAACATCTGTTGAATCAAATTAGTAATAGCTGAAGCTTTTCTTTCCACATCCACCCAGGAGGTAGTTACAGACCCCTGAAGTGAAGTACTGTATGAAGTTCTCTAAGAAAGCTGAAGAAGCACAGATTTCCTGTCCTTTTCTAATAACGCGGTCTGAGTTTGCTTTTTCATTTATTTTTAACCGTCATATTGAACGTGCTGTTTGTTGTGAGATGTGGATGAAAGTTTGGGGACAGCTGCCTCTTGTGCCCCTTATGCTGTAGTGAAAGAGAATCGTGGATGGCGACCTTTTAGTGACTTCTTCAGTTTCTAGGTTTTACACGGAATTGCAGAAAGAGCACCCTTCCTTCGTTTACCCTCACGCCCTGGCCACCTTACAGTATTTGATGCTGTCGATTAATGTGCCTTCCCCTTTTCTATTTCCCCCCCTGACCTCTGCTACTTATATTTTGCAAGTTTCTTTTTCTGTTCCTGACTCCTGGGTGTAGGTCTATGTCTCTCACTCTCTCTCTGTTTTCTTCGCTGGGGTGATTTCAGCCACTACCATGGCTCCAACTTGTATTTCTAGGGGAATTTCTTCCAAACTTACCTCTCAAGCACAGGTCTTCATCACAGCACCAAATCTCTGTAGCCATCTAGAGTCCTCTGGAATCTCCACATGGGCATTCCGCCGGTACCTTAAACTAAACCTGCCCAAACCAAACTTCGCAATTTCTTTGCATCATCCTCCTTCCTCCCCACTCCCCCATTTCTGTTCAGGGTGCTAAGATCTTCCTAGTCACACATGAAATACTGAAATCATTTTCAATGCTTAGGGTCAAGGTGAGAGCAGAATTTAGGAAGAGCCAAGTACCTAGTGGTTCCCTGTCAGTGATGAGCCCCGTGTTTGCTCCTGATTCCTTTCTCGTTTGCTTTGCCTACGCTAATGCAATAGCATCCTAACATTTTTCCTCTCTGTGTGAGAGACAAGGAGACTGCGAGAGATTGCCCTCAGCTTTTTCTTTCTCATTTTAAAATCCCAAACCGTTATTAAATACATGGAAAAAAATCATCCTGCTCTGCAGTTGTGTAATAAAGCTCTTTGTGCCAGCTTGTTCAGCGTGGGCTCAAGAGCATAAACAAATGGAGGTCATTTTGCCTTCTGGGGGATTATTTTTAATATCCAATATTTTTCAGTGCCTGCTCATTTCCCGTGATTCTTCTTGCTTCAGAAGCTCCCCACAGCTATATCCACTGATGGCTTCCAAAACCATAAGTCCCACAAGAGAATGCATCACTGATTCATAGGGGAGACCCTCGGATCTTCAATCAAAACACAGGTGCTGATGTTCTGGACACATTCTAACGTGTGTCATTACCTAGCTTTGTCATTACCTCCCTTTTTCTGAAGGCAGAGGGGAGTGCCATAATGCCAGGATTTACTGACACTAAAGGGTGACCTTTCAGAATGAGCAGGGGAAAGAAAGGAGAGAAATCAATATTCTTCTAAGTATTTTATGTTCATTGTCCTGTAAATCTTGACAACTCTTCTTTAAAAGATGAGAAAACTGGTACTTAGAGAGGTTTAATAACTTGCTCAAGATCATATTTCTTCAAGAACTAGAGATTCTAACTTGAGTCTCTTTAACCCCCAAAGCCAATTTTCCCTTTATTAGACCAACATTTCCTAAAATGACTCCGTGGAACATGAGTTCTTTGGAATGGTGATGGGTATTCTGCGTAAGTGGTCAGTGAGTTACAGAATGGTTATAACACTGCTCTTTTGCAGCAAAACGACTCTTCCCTCTATCCCCAGTCCCTGGCAACCATCAATCTCTTCCCTGTTTCTATAGTTTTGCCTTTTCCAGATGTCATATAAATGGAATCATGAAGTTTGTAGCCTTTAGGTTTATCGCCCCCACCCTTCTTTCACTTGGCAAATACATTTGATATTCATTATACTGTGCAGATCAGAGTTTGTTCCTTTTATTGCTAAAGAATGTCACATTATATGGATGTACTACTGTTTGTTTATCCATTCACTGGTTGAAGGACATCTAGGTTTCCAGTTTTGGGCCGTCGTGAATAAAGCTTTTGAAAGCAATCACATATGTTATCATTTCTTTTGGGTGGAGAGGAGCTTAGAAGTAGATGCAAATTCCCTATATCTTCTCTCTCAGGGATTCTACATTCTCTCACCCTCACATTGACCACTACAGCTGAATTCTTCTTAAAGATGTCTGTCTGCATCTGCCCAGGGAAGTAGGGCTGGGGTTCTGTCTCTTCTTGCAGGCCCCTACATGCCTTTCCTTCGATTGCTAGTTAGTTGTTTACCCTGATACCTCAGCTCTCTCCTGGGTTCATGAAAAATTGTGAATTTACGCTTTGTCTAGCTTTTACTGTTGCTATAATGGTGAAAGCGATGCTCTTTCAAGCTTTTCACATCTCAAGCTGAAATTCAACTCATGCTGGAATTCTACTTGCTCATTTAATTAAAAAACAAAACCAAAACAAAAACAAACAAACAAAAATGAATATAAGCAATGGTTTTGGACAGATCTAAATGATTCCAAGAACTGGTGCAGTTTACTTCTAATATTGCTGATTGATAGGTTTATCTGCATGTGAGAAATTACTTATAATTTTCTCGTCTGTAAACATGAAGGGTTAATTTTCACAGATTCCAAGTTCTCATTTATTTCTGATATCATCTGCATGTACATCCTTTAACGAGATACTTGACATCTTCTAGTTCCTAGGTTCTCTGGATGGTTTCATTCCAAAGTAAGATTCTTTAGATCTAACTAATCCGAGTCATAAATTAACTAATCTTAGTCTCACATGTGCCAGTGTATGTGTGTCTGCGTACATGTGTGCAAGAAAGAGAGAGACAGAGACAGAGAAAGAGAATGATCCATATGTAGGAGGTAGCATTTTCTTAGCTACTCTAAGCTTATGAAAATCATACATTTTTGTATAGCATATCATAGCTATACCTCCTATACACCATCATCTTTGCTGTTATCATTTACCAACTTTCTGATCACTACAGCCTGTCCGCTGGGGCCTTGAAAGACAATTCTGCTATAAATCCCACATTTTGCCATCATTTAACCATCCTATACCCTAGCCTCTGAGAAATACTGAAGATAAGACACCAAAATGGTGCCTTTACAAATAACATGCTTTCAAACCTGACCTCAGCTCTCAGCCCTCCCTTCAAAATTCTTTTATGCATCTCGAGCCTGCTCAAAACTCAGAGGATATTCCAAAATATTAGTCCCCTTTAAGATTTTCAGAGTACTGTCCAACTACTCATTGAGCTGAGACTCTCACGGCCCATTGGACAGAGAGACACAGCCATCAGGTGGGTTTCTGTCTATTTTTTTTCCATACTTCTCCCTGTAGTTTCTCTACACCTGTACTAACCTCCTCTTTTTGTTTTAGTTGAAGACATGTTCATTTTTCAATATAAGGTTAATCTTTCCCTCAAAAACCTGGCAATTTCCATCTGAAATTTAGAATCAGCTGTCAATTTTTTTTTTCCTTTTTGTCTTTTTTCGTGACCGGCCACGGGATCGCAACCCTCGGTGTTGCTCCCGCACCTTGCTCAGCCA
>NW_007729603.1:221580-228353 GCF_000696425.1 Galeopterus variegatus
GGGAGCGCCGCCGCGCTTCCCAAGCGGCGCACTGTAGCAGTGCGCCACCGGGCTGGCCCTCAGCTGTCAATTTTGACCAAGAAAAGCTATGGAGATTTTGATTGAGAAATATTGAATATATAGAGAGATTCATATTAATTATTAAATTAGTAATTATTGACATCCCTGGTAATATTTCTTGTTTGAAGGTTATTTTTTCTGATATTGATATAGTGACTCCAACTTTTTAAAAAAAATTAGTATTTGCATCTTTTTTTCTCCATTTACTTGTAATTTACCTGTGTTTTTATATTTAAAGGGAGCTTCTTATAGACAATATATAGCTGGGTCTTTCTTTTGTATCCTGTTTAAAATTTAAATTAGATATTTTAATATATGACTATGTAATATATACAAATATATAAATTGGCATGTTTAGAACATTTATACTAATGTAATTAATATGGTTTGGCTTATTTTTGTTCCATTTTCCTGTTTTCCTCCCTTCTTTTGGATTAATTCAGTATTGTACATAATTTTATTTTATCTTCACTATTGGATTTCTAATGAGGTGTCCTGTTTTATTTTTTGAATCATGGTTCTAGAATTTACAATATAAACCTTAAACTTATCACAATCTACCATTTCATGTGTAACTTAAGACCTTATGACATATATTTTCATTTCTTTTATTCTGTCCTTTGACATGTTTAGGTTAAGATGTATTGCATGGTTCAGGGGCATTTCCATGACACTGTTTGGAAAGGCACACTGTTGTGGACACCAGGAATGCTGAGATACAGACCCAGTCCCCAAAGGGCTTACTTGAGAATATAGAACATATTTAAATGGAAAGTAATTATAATAGGACAAGAAAATATATGTGGTAAAAGTCTAATGACTGGAACAGATACTAAGTAAAAAATGAACTAAGTGGGCATTGCTTGAGCTGGTCAGGAAAAGCTTCATTAAAGGGGTGGAACTCAAATGAAGAATTTACCAAAAGAAAGACTTATTAATTAGACAGGTATGAACATGATGGTGACACTGGGATATGGTAGCACTGGTCAGATGAAAATGAACTTGACTAAAACGAGAAGCTCAAGCTCCGAACAGTAGAATATAAATTTGAGGCGGTTGGCATAATAATTTTGTGAAATTAAGCACAATATTTCTTGCAAGACACTATCTCATTATTTTGCAGATTTTATTTCTTTAGCTTTGTCCCTTTTCGTGGCAGTGCTATTCCATTTCTCTTTTAGATAACAGTGATTTGTTACAGTTTTCCAAAAGCAGAGCTACTTTCATAAACCTTGGGCCTAATAACTGTGGCTGTCAATGAATTACTGAAATGGGGTAGACGGAGCTGGGAGGCAGAAAATTTAATAAGGGATAGAGAAGGTAATAATGAATCTAGCAGCAAATGTCACTTTGGGCCTTAAGAAAACTTTACTTGAAAAGGAAGAACAAATATTTTCTAAGTGTCCTTCTCTCCTCTCAGTCTCTATTCTGTGCTACATTTAAACACATTTCTAACTCACCTTTCATGTCACAACTTGTTCTGCTTCTTCAACCTTGATTAACACTTCATTGACCCGCTCGGCAACCTCAATCCATAGCCATTGCCTGCAAATGGATGTGCGGTGGTCTGTGCCCTCTCTGAAGGGATCATTGAGTGTCTGTGCAGGGAGCGTACTCTTCCTTCAGTATATCATGGCATTTTCAAGGGAACCATTTATCAAAAGGCTAATTCTCATGGATACGTGGAGATCATTCTCCGGTCAACAGTGTGTTGTCCCTGCATCGTCCACAATAAATAGGTAAATGCACTTTCTGTGGGCTTGCTAACGCAGCACTGCGACTCCTGCCCTCTGCCCTCTCCCCATCAGTACAGACACTGGTATCACCAGCACTGCTTCCATATTTACTCCACTGTCACGACTGACTATCGTGCTCAGCACGGTGATGGGCACTGTCTCTATGCTGTTTCCAGTCTTTTCCAAATTCTTCATTATTGCCCTTATTCTGCTTGAGTCCACCGATTATCACACAGCTAACATAACTTGCCCAAGGATCAGTAAAGCAGGAATAAAACCTGAGTCCTCCTAACTCTAAAGTTAAAGCTCTTTCAGTCATCACGAACAGCCTGTCAAGCACCCTGTGTTTAACAATTCATTTTCCAAAGCTTACTGGGATCCCTACAGTGCCTGNTCAAGCACCCTGTGTTTAACAATTCATTTTCCAAAGCTTACTGGGATCCCTACAGTGCCTGCGCCTGAAAACCTATAGTTGATAGGTTCACAAACATCTTCTTGACTGTTTTAATGTTTTTACTGTTTTTATTTTCTTTCTTGTTCCTTTTCTTTCTTTTTGCCTCCCAGTGTCTTATACATGGATTGGAGTCCCTGTGGTGGTTAGTTATCACTCCTATGTGTATCGATTTTATTTAATAAGTGTTTTTTAAGTGCTGTTTAACATCATTTTCAATGTGAGGTCATCTCATAATAATGAAATTTGGCAATTCAGCATCTTAATGTTCTTAGAAATGGTGGCACATGGTGAATCTAGTCTTTTCTTGGGGAAAAGGGTGGGACGGTGCATATGGTGGCACAGGTGCTAACTTATTTTAAACATAGCCACACTTACACATTTCCATAACCCAAATCACGAATAGTACCTGCTCTCAGGTTATGCCATATTTGTGTTTCTTATAAAACATAAAAAAAAGCCTGCTGTAATTGCTGGCTTTAATTATTTCATGCTTTACCACTCTAGTTCCTGTTCCACACTTCAAATCACTTCAGTTTTTGTGGTTTCAAACTTCTTGGATTTTCATTTTGTCTTACTATCTTTGAATTTTTATCCATTTCCACCACATGAACAGACACTGCTGGTTGTCTCCTGATTCCTTGAGGCAGGGTTGGAAGCTTGGCTTTATTCCAGCAACAAGGGGATAGCTCTTGACTCATTTTAGCAAATCATAGGTAATTTTATTGCCCTTGACAGTGACTGGTTTAAGCATTGACATTTAATGCTATTTTGGCCAATGAGACATAAGGAGAGGTCTGTTGAATGAATCTTGGAAGGCATTTTCTCACTGGTAAGTATTCACACTGAGAAACTGTTTTTCTTTTTTTTCTACCCCCCAATATTTCTGTGACTCCTATAATGTACGGAACTGCAGCAGCCACCTTGTAACGATGAGAAATAAGTCTAAGGATGGAGGAAAAAAGATTGATAATGCAGTGCTAAAGGATGGAAAAACCTGTGTCTCTAGTAATGTTTTTGAGCTACTGAGTTGATAAATTCCAAAGTGTTGAGCTGTAATACTTATTGTCAGAGATAATACTAGGTATGCAATTGTTTATAAGATACCAAACTTTGAGAAGTGGTAAGTTTCTCTCTCTCTCTCTCTCTCTCTCTCTCTCTCTCTCTTTTTAACAGCCACACTTGCCAGAGATTGCAAAATCAATAGATAAGTGAGGAGGAGGAGGCTCATCAAGCTGGAGCAGGTGGGAAAAGTATATTATAATAAGTAGGATGTGAATATCACCAACCATTTTTTGTTTTCATTATGCAGAGTTCCTAATGTATGCATTACTATTAGATGTGCTCTAATTATTCTGGCATTTATTATTCTCATGAGTATAGAAATCTCTAGCAGAGAAACATGGTAATAATGTTTTCTGCTGACCTAAAGGTCTTTTATGAAATGCTTTAGGCTATTTGCCACATCAACCCAGCTAAATCTACTTTTTCAGAGGAGGTTTTTTTGCAAGAGGCACAGCTGAAGAGTTAATTTATATGAAACTTTGTGACAGAATCCCACCTTCAGACTTAAGTTACTTTGGAGAGGATAAAGAAGAATGACATATGTAAAGTTCATTGATTCACAGAAACTGATAAACTAGTTTGCTAAACCCTGAAATCATGTCAGTAAGTGGCAAATGTGGAATAATAACAATAGGTAAATAAATCATTACAATCATTACTAGATGTGCTTTATTCTTCTGCCTAGTACATTCTAGCCAATCTTATTCTCCTCTAATACTTTCTTCAGGATCTAACTTCTCTTGAGAAAAGTTAGAGAACCTTAGGTCTATACCTTCCTCTTTTCTTTGGAACCATATGTATTTTGTTTCCCATTCTGACAAATGCTGGAATTTGCTAACAAATTGGAAAACAATCTTATAAAAATGCAAGAGCATCTCAGTAGCAGTCAGAAGACCTGGGTTCTAGATTCAGGGCCATCTTTGACTAGCTGTGCAAACATAGACATGTTAGATAAATTCGCTTTATACATTTTCCAGATGATTTAATTAAAGCCAAATTGATCTGATTTTTGGGTAAGCCACAGTATCCATGCTCTCTCGTAGTAATGAATCACTGAGAGTTGACTATAAACTCATCTTGTCTTGCTAATCATGCTAGTCAAACTTAACACTATTTGTCCGCCATAGATTGTGAAGGCCCTTGCCCTTTAACTGATAATACACAGACTTAGCTGGCCAAGATGTGCTCTGAGTTCCGGGGCCAAGTAAAGCTCCTTGTCCTATATGGACACGTGGCATTACACTTGCTGTCCCTAAGCGTCCACCAGCTGTGTTTATTGGCTGTGTTGCATATCAACATGTTGTGAATACCTATGCCAGAAATTATTGAGATTAGTGCAAGAAACTGAATGAATCCTTTTAATGGATCTGCTAATGATGGTGAACCATACAGCTCATTACTGCTGCATGTCTTTTCTTGGCTAAATGCTGACTTTGAAAATGGCATTAAATCCAAGCTGCTCCCCTGTTTCCCCACAGTTGGTTTATAACCTGTTGTCAAGTGATAATTGGATGAGATTAAATTGTTTTCCAGAGAAACAAATCTGTATTGCTATATTTGAGAAATTTTATTGCACACCTGTATTCTGGACACCTCACATAAGAATCCAACCTGCGTGTGCTGGGTCTTTATTGTTTGTTAACAAGGTCTCCATTGGTCCTCTTCAGACAGCTCATATACAAGGCTTTTAGTGTCAAGTTCAGACAAGTACAATAGGACTTGTACTTTTTAAGAATAATACAAACCTCCTTACCTATCAAGAAAGAGGAGACTTGGAAAACCAAGGAGGACAGGATGAAGGATGGGAGAAGGGCAGAGCAAATATAACTATTAAGAAAATTTGTCCTGCAGCAAGTGATAGGAATTTTCTTCTTAAGAATTAGTAGATACCTATGTCCTACACTTTTTTTCTTCTTATTTATTATGGTCCTGCTGCGAGGTCATTTAAGAGGCCAGATAAGTTCATGAGCTGAATTCAAGTATCTCAAGGTCAAGAAAACACTGAGATGTTCAAGTTTTTAAAAATAAGAATGCAGGGCTTTTTTGGTGTTAGTTTTGCAACTGTCTCTGAAGCTCTATTACTGGAAATTCAGTCCAAGAATAACACCTAGAAATGTTGTAAAGATGAAGTGAGAGAGTGGCTGTAGAGAGAGGAGAACTTTTTATTATGATTATTCAATTAGTGCGGGACAGTTTGATAGGACAGAGCTTTATAGAGAGGATGTTATCAGAGATGTTTTCGTGGAACCAGAGAATGACAGAGAAGGAGTATGGACCTTGGTGATTCTGGCATGTCCTCCTCCTTTTATAGAAAGGAAAGTTGAAGATGAAAAAGGTGGGATGATTTAAGAACACCTGAAGAACTAGTGTCAGAGTCAGTAGGATACTCGGCATACAAAACAAAGGTTGTAGGTGTGTGGATTCTGGAGGTGGACCCCAAGCTAAAACATGGCTCTGCCACTCACTAGCCAAATGGCCTTGAATAAGTTGCCTAGTGTCCCTGGGACTCATCTTCCTCATACATGGAATGGAGGTATGACCTACCCCATGGTTTTGCTTTACCTACCCCATAAGGTGATTACATACAACAATGTATGTAAAGATTATAAATACATGTGAAGCAAATAAATGTACATTTGGGCAATACCTAGTAACTGCTCTGCTCAGTAAATCTCAGCTACTATTAGTTATCATGACAGCAATTAGCATTTCGTATTTACTCAGATGTTGATGACAGTAAAGTTGATGCAAAGTTATAAGGGACATGTGACATCATTTCTGATGGGAGAGGCTTATGATCTGATTCAGGGGTGAAGGAATAATGCCTGAATAGCTAAATAGCAACGGGAGGTAGTTACATGAGTTGGTTATCCATAATACCTAGTCTTTAAGGTTAGGGAAATAGGGAAATTTGAAATAGTGCAGCTGTAGACATGCAAGTGACCTCTCAGGAGGGTTTCTTTCAAGGGTGGGGTCTTTAGCAAGAAGTCTTAGGGATAGCAAGTGATTGAGTAGAAGCACTGGGGTGAGGATGTCATGAAAATACTAAACAGACATGGAAGCATCATAGATTGAAGACTCAGATTTAATTATCTTCTGGCCAGAAGGCAGCTTACAATGGTGCAGGTCAAGTAATGGTATTTTTGTTACCATTATGTCTATTCTCTAACCGCAGAGGAAAGGATCAGAATTAGCAGCTGATATGTAAGGGAGAAAAATGAGGTTAAAAGAGAGAAGTTACCCACAATCTCTTTCCTAAAGTCAGGTCCCCTGTCTTCAACAAGGTTTAGCCTGGGAAGGGTGTGGGGATAAGTCTTACTTTTGATCAAGTAGATAATTAGCTGAATAATTTTAATTACTGAGTTGAGGGAGTGTTTGTGACTCAAACTCATGTTTAGTCTTTTTTTTTTTTGTCTTTTTTCGTGACCGGCAACGGATCGCAACCCTCAGTGTGGCGCCCG
>NW_007729603.1:229966-230711 GCF_000696425.1 Galeopterus variegatus
AATACAGTGGGGCCTAGGAAATTTTAACTTAGAACTATTTCCTGCCCCTCCCCGCCATACTTAGTTCAGCAGCGTGATAGCCAAGCATTGGCAGCATTGCAGATAATGAAAAGATCTGATTGCTTTTGGAGCTCTGCTGGAGAACTGGACAACCATAGGAAACTTTAAAAAGCTCAGACATGTTCCTGGGGATTTAAAAGGCTGCACAGTGTAAACCTGAGCAAATGCTCAGGAAAGACCTGGGAAGGGAGAAGGCACAATTTACTCACCACTGGCTGACCTTTGGCAAGTAGGAAGTAAGAGCTAAGAATGTCTTGTGAATGCCTGAAGTTTGAAGGATTACCTCCTCACACAGGTTCCCTCGACAAAGGTAAAAGATTTAAAGTCAATGCATTTAAAGAAATCTTTTGACCAAACATTTTTGACCACTATATTATACTAAACCAGATATGACTCTTAGGAAGCCACGCTTAAAAATAAAAACAAGAACTTAAATAAAAGCTAGCAGAGAACTCAGAGGTCACACACTTCAAGGAATACAGAATCTAGGAAATTTGCTAAACAAATACTCAGCAACAAGAAAAAGTACAGCAACAGCAACAAAACATGGGGGTGGGTAAGTGGAGGAATCTGATACCATAGACGTTACGATGTATTATTTCAAAAGTCAAATTTTCAACAAAAATTAATCTTCATTTACTAAGTTCCTGAGGAAGCTCAAATGCTGGCTTTAGTATTTTTTTTT
>NW_007729604.1:0-831 GCF_000696425.1 Galeopterus variegatus
GGCACAGAAAGAGAAATATCACATGTGCTCACTTATTTGTGGGAGCTAAAAATAAATAAATAAATACACAAACAAACTGCCGGAGGAGGGAAGAAGACACAACAATTACAATTCCTTGAAGTTGATATGACAAGTGAACAGATATGAGGTTGTTGGGGGGGGCAGAGGAGGGAGGGAGGGAAGTTTCAGTAATGGGCCACAATAATCAACCACATTGTATATTGACAAAATAAAATAAAATTTGGAAGGAAAAAAAAAAAGAAAATCCTTGAGTTTTAGCCTATCAATCCCAAGGTGCTGAAAATTTTGAATAGATATTTTGCTGTAACTAAGGATATCCAATGACCAGAACATCAACCATTTCAACTAACTGATCCAAACGCACAATTGATCAAAGAAATTTGGAAAAAAGAAAAAAACTTCCATCTGTAACACAGAGTAGGCAAAGATAATTTCCAAATGGACCCAAGATCTAAATTTTATTAATTAAATTACATAAGTACCAGGGGTTGGGGGAGGAGGACATAAATGAATTCCCTTATAATCAATGAGTGGAAAAAATCCTATTAATTATTACTTGAAATCTAGAAACAATAAAAACAGGATTGTAAATTTAACTACCAAACAACAACAACAACAAAACCTTTTAAATGGCGAAAATGCTGTAAGCAAAGGCAAAAGGCAAATAATAAGCTGGAAAAAATACTTGCCACTTATGTCACAGATAAAGAATTTATAGAAAGAGCTCCTAAAAGTTGAGAAAAGACTACTTTTTTTTAAATGGATGGAAGTTATGGTTCACATAAAATGAAAGGCAAATGCTCTTTAAAA